>NC_037682.1:74215253-74435500 GCF_003255815.1 Theropithecus gelada | reverse complement strand
GGAGGCTGAGGCGGGAGAATGGCGTGAACCCGGGAGGCGGAGCTTGCAGTGAGCCGAGATCGCGCCACTGCACTCCAGCCTCAGCCTCCGAGTAGCTGGGACTACAGGCGCCCGCCACCACGCCCGGCTAGTTTTTTGTATTTTTAGTAGAGACGGGGTTTCACCATGTTAGCCAGGATGGTCTCGATCTCCTGACCTCGTGATCCACCCGCCTCGGCCTCCCAAAGTGCTGGGATTACAGGTATAAATATTATTATAATTATATAGTCAGTCTTCTTTCAGATTTATTTACATATATTTCACCTTTATTTTATTCTTTTTTTCTTGTACTTCAGACCTTTCATCTGGGATTATATGTCATAGAACTTCCTTTTGTGAGATTCATACAGTGCCAAACGTTCTAAATGTACTTGTTTGTTTAAAAGTGTCTTTAATTATCTGTCACTCTTGAAAGATACTTTTGTGAGTATAGAATTCCAGGTTGAAAATAGTCTTTCAACATGTTGAAGAGGTAAGTACACTGTCATCTGCTTGGAATGTATTTGTTAAAAAGTCAGCTATCAGTCTAATTGATGATTGTCTAAGGGTAATCTATCTTCCCTCCCTCCAAAGATGCTATTAATATATTTTCTTCATCTTTAGTATTTCAATGTTACTATTATGTGTATGTGAAAAATTTCTGTTCATTTTCTCTTATACTTCTTGGATTTCATGAATCTGAGACATTGACTATGTCATCATTCTAACATCTGCTATTCTATATTCTATCTATATTTTCATTATGTAATTTGGAATAGGCACATACATTATACCTTCGCTTCCTTTTTTCTGTCTCTCTTACCCACTCTTTCACATTTTCCACCACTTCCTTAATCTTTGTGAGGCCTTCTGAATAATTTTTAAAAACGATTTTCAGTTCTATTTTCAATTGTGTCTAATATATTATTAAGACTGCACATTAATTTTTTACTTTGGACTATTCTATATTTTAATTCCAGAAGTTAAATTCAGTTTTTTTCCTGCAGTTATTATAAGGCTTTCTCTTCTTTTATTTTCTTAAACATTTTAAATATATGTTTAAAATACTTCACATTTGATAATTGCAAAATTATAAAAAATTTCTGAAATTTGTGTGAATTTGTTTCTGCTGGTTTTTATTTAGCTTTTGGATGATTCTCCCCTAGTGTGTCTTGTTTCCTTCTGGGCTCATTTTTGATTATGAAATACTTAGTGCCCACATAAAATTATTTGTGGGGATTTTTGAGTTTACAGCCTTTGTGTTTGCTACTTCCAGGCACCAAAGGGCACCTCTTGTCATGGGCCACTTTTAATTTGAGGCTTTTAGAACTATAAAATGCTATTAATATCAGTCACAAATAAGCTGGAGATTTATCTGCAATCCTGAAGACTTCGTGGAATTATTTTCATATCCCATGCCCCTTTCTCATCAGAGCCAAGGCAACTTTCCTTGCATTAGCCTTGGATTGGGACAGGGTTAGATGTTTATTTAAGCCATTCTTACCTAATTGAATTGCCGTTGGAGTCACAGACTTTATTACTCTCCAGGTTTTATTGCTCTACTGAAAATCCTGGGAAACTCTCAAAATCTAAGCTCTTCCTAGGTATGGCAAAATCCCTCAGAATTAAAGTGGTTTCAGTGTTCTGCTCACCTCCTTGGATTTCTACCTTTGCTTAGATTTTAGTGTCATGATTCATAAGTCTGTTGTCAACTCTACATTATTTTAGAAACATTCTTATAATGTTTTAACCTGAATTTTTTATTATTTATTATCAAAGTTTGATACACATACTTGACCTATCTCTCAAGTTAATAGAAAGAGAAAATGCCTTCTTTGTAGCTTAACTTTCATTTTATCATTTTCTTTATCGATCTTTCTGTGCTTCAGTTGTGCCTTTTCTTTTGATCTAGTTTCAATTTCTGAATTTCTCCATTTAGATATGTTTAATCAGTTGTTTGTTTAGGCTTCCAATGAAAGTTTAGCAGGCACATAAGTACCTCGTTACGTCATCCAAAGATATTAAGTATATCGTTTGCTGAGTTTACACACACACACACACACACTTATATAATCATCACTCCAATTAGTGTCTAAACTATTTTCATAATCCAGTATATTCTAAATTCTGGTGTGCTTCTTTTCAGTCACCTATTTCCTCACCAGGCCACACTATGCTCATATCTACAACTAAAGTTTTGTCTATTCTGCTCTAAACTTGTACATAAATAGTATCCTATGGAGTATGTTATTTTTATTTGGTTTTCACTCAGCATCATATTTTTCATATTTATGCATGGTGCTGTGTTCATCAGTACTTCATTGCTTTAATTTTTTGAGTAGCATTTCATTGCTTGAATATGCCACAATGTGTTAATTCATTCATCTGATAATGGACATCTGGATTATTTCCATATCTGGGCTATTATAATATTTCTTATTTTTTGTGCATATGTGTGTAGAAAACATGCAGAATTTTAAAAAGAATTCTCTAGTGTTATTACCTAAAAGGAGAATTGTTGGGTCTATCTATCTGAAAAACCATTAGTCAACATTTTTTTTTCAAATTTGATTTAAAAAACAAAAACAGACACAGTGCGAAGAAAGTCTGAAAATTAACTAAAGGCAAATAAAACTACATCATAATCAAACAGTTTAAAATCAAAGATAAAGAACATACCTTAAAGGGAGCCAGAGAAAAAAGAAATTTTACACAATGGTATAACAATATTAATGGCATCTGATTTCTCCTGAGACAAAAATAGTGCCAGAAGACAGTGGGATGACATAATTATAATGCTGAAAGAAAACAATTTTTCAGGTAAAAATTTTAGTCCAATGAAAATGTATTTGAAAAAATGAAGGTGATACATAGACATTTTCAACTGTACAAGTGTTGAAAGAACTTGTTGACAAGAAACCTGCACTACAATACATGCTAAAGTCAAGTGGGCTTGGTGCAGCCTCTGCGGTTATTCCTCCTTCCTTGCCACTCACCGCCACCTGCCTGGTTGCCTCAGCCCTGGGCATGCCATTGCCTCCATGAGTATTTCTTCCCTTGCTACCTTTTGGCCTTTGTAAACTTTTTATATTTTTAAAATTTATTTATTTTTAATTTTTGTGGGTCATAGTAGGTGTAGATATTTATGGAGTACATGATATATTTTGGTACAGGCATGCAATGCTTAATAATAACATCAGGGTAAGTGGGGTATCCTTCGCCTTAAGTGTTTATCCTTTGGTTACAAACAATCCAATTCAATTATATTATTTATTTTTAAAATAAGTACCCTGTTATTTAAAATGTACAATTAAATTACCATTGACTATAGTCACCCTGTTGTGCTATTAAATACTAGTTCTTACTCATTCTTTCTATTTTTTTGTACCCATTAACCATCCCCACTTCCCCACTCCCCAAACTCCCACTATCCTTCCCAGCCTCTATTAACCATCCTTCTACTCTCTGTCTCCATTAGTTCAATTGTTTTAATTTTTAGCTCTCACAAATTAGTGAGAACATTCAAAGTCTGTCTCTCTGTTCCTGGATTATTTCACTTAATATAATAATCTCCGGTTCCATTCATGTTGTTGCAAACAACAGAATCTCATTCTTTTTAGGGCTGAATAGCAATACATTGTGTAAATGTACCACATTTTCTTTATTCATTTAGTTTGTTGATGGACACTTGGGTTGCTTCAAAATCTTGGCTATTGTGAGCAGTGCTCCGATAAACATGAGAATGAAGATACCTCTTCAATATACTGATGTAGTCATTCATTTTCACACTACTGATAAAGACATACCTGAGACTGGGCAATTCACAAATGAAAGAGGTTAATTGGACTTACAGTTCCACGTGGCTTGGGAGGCCTCACAATCACGGCAGAAGGTGAAAGACACATCTCACATGGCAGCAGGCAAGAGAAGAGAGCTTGCGCAGGGGAACTCCTGTTTTTAAAACCATCATATCTCATGAGACTTATTCACTATCATAAGAACAGCATGGGAAAGACCTGCCCCCATGATTCAATTACCTCCTGCTGGTTCCCTCCTAAAATGTGGGAATTCAAGATGAGATTTGGGTGGGGACACAGCCAAATGTATCCACTGATTTCTTTTGTGTATACACCTAGGAGAGGATTGCTGGATTATATAGTAGCTCTACTTTTAGTTTTTTCGAGGCACCTCCAAACTGTTATCCATAGTGCTTCTACTAATTTACTTTCCCACCAACAATGTGGGAGGGTTCTCTTTTCTCTGCATCCTTACCAGCATTTGCTCTTGCCTGTTTTTTGGATAAAAGCCATTTTTACTAGGGCGAGATTTTTTTTTGCAGTGTTGTGCATTTCTCTCTTGGTTAATGTTATTGAGCATCTTTTCATGTACCTATTTGCCATTTTTATGTCTTTTTTTGATAACTGTCTATTCAGATATTTTGCTTGTTTTAAAATTCGATTATTATATATATTTCCTATAGAGTTCTTTGAGCTCCTTATATATTCTAGTTATTAATTCCCAGTCAGATTGGTGGTTCACAAGTATTTTCTCCCATTCTGTGGGTTGTCTTTTCACTGCATTGATTTTTTATTGGCTTTGTAGAATCTCTTGAACTTGACACAATCCCACTTGTCCATTTAGTTGAAGTTTTTCTACTTTTTTGATGTAGGCACTTACAGCTATAAACTTTCCTCTTAATATTACTTTTGCTGTATTGAGTAGATTTTGGTATGTGTGTTTCCATTGTCACTTGTTTCAAGAAATGTTTCAATTTTCTTAATTTCTTCATTAACCCACTGGTCATTTGGGAACATATTGTTTACTTTCTGTGTGTTTGTATAGTTTCCAAAATTCCTCTTGTTATTGATTTCCAGTTTTATTCCATTGTGGTCAGAAAAGATGGTTGATATTATTTCAGCTTTTTTGAATGTTTCGAGATTTGTTTTGTGACCCAACATATGATCTATCCTTGAGAATGGACCATGTGATTAGGAGAAGAATGTGTATTCTGCAGCTGTTGGATGAAATGTTCTGTAAATATCTGTTAGGTCCATTTGTTCTATGATGCAGAGTAAGTCCAATATCTCTTTATTGATTTTTCTTAAGGATAATCTGTCCAAGGCAGAAAGAAGGTTGTTGAACTCTCTAGCTATTATTGCTTTGGAGTTTAATCTCCTTCTTTAGCTCTAATAATACTTGTTTTAACTAGCTGAGTGCTTCAGTGTTGGGGGCATTTATACCTGTAGTAGTTATATCCTCTTGCTGGATTCATTCCTTTACCATTATATAATGACCTTCTTTGTCTCTTACTACAGTTTTTGACTTGAAATCCGTTTTGTCTGCTATAGGTATAGCTACTCCTCTTCTTTGTGGTTTCCATTGGCATAGGATATCTTTTTCTGTCCCTTTATTTTCAGTCCATGTGTATCTCTAATAAGTGTGTTTTTTCTATGCAATAGGTAATACATTTTAAAAAAAATACATTCAGCCTCTCTATGTCTTTTGATGGAAGAATTTAGGCAATTTATATTCAATGTTATTATTGGTAAGGACTTACTTTTGTCATTTTGTTATTTGTTTTCAGGTTGTTTTGTGGCCTTCTCTTTCTGCTTTCTTTTTTTAATTAAAGAGTTTAAGGCCGAGTAAGGTGGCTCATGCCTGTAATCCCAGCACTTTGGGAGGCCGAGGCGGGCGGATCATGAGGTCAGGAGATCGAGACCATGCTGGCTAACACAGTGAAACCCCATCTTTACTAGAAATACAAAATATTGGCTGGGCGTGGCGGCAGGTGCCTGGAGTCCCAGCTGCTTGGGAAGCTGAGGCAGGAGAATGGCATGAACCCAGGAGGTGGAGCTTGCAGTGAACCGAGATTGTGCCATTGCACTCCAGCCTGGGCGACAGAGCGAGATTTCGTCTAAAAAAAGAAAAAGAGAGAGTTTAATCCATTTACATTCAATGTTATTATTAATAAGTAAGGACTTACTCCTTCCATTTTGTTATTGGTTTTGTGGTTGTTTTGATCTTCTCTTTCTTCTTTCTTTACTTTCCGTCTTCCTGTTATTGAAGTTGATTTTGTCTGGTGGTATGTTTTAATTTTTTGCTTTTTATTTTTCTTGTATCTCTCATATGTTTTTAGATTTGGGATTACCATGAGGCTTGCAGAGACATCTTACAACCCATTATCTCAAACTTTGACAATATAACACTGATTGCATAAACAAACAAGCAAAAATAAAACCAATAAACACTTTACTCTTTAACTTCATCTCCACGCTTTTTTTTTTTTTTTTTTTTTTTTTGAGACAGAGTCTCCCTCCACTGCCCAGGTTGGAGTGCAGTGGTGCAATCTCGGCTCACTGCAAGCTCCGCCTCCCGGGTTCAAGCAATTCTCCTGCCTCAGCCTCCTGAGTAGCTGGGACTACAGGCACCTGCCACCACGCCTGGCTAATTTTTTGTCTTTTTAGTAGAGACGGGGTTTCACCGTGTTAGCCAGGATGGTCTCAATATCCTGACCTCATGATTTGCCTGCCTTGGACTCCCAAAGTGCTGGGATTACAGGCGTGAGCCACCGTGCCCAGCCCATCTCCACACTTTTTAACTTTTTGTTTTCCCTATTTGTATCTTACAGTACTGTCTATGTCTTGAAAAGTTGTCATAGTTACTATTTTTGATTGGTTCATCTTTTCCTCTTTCTACGTAAGATATGAGTAGTTTATACACCACAGTTACAGTCTTATAATTTCTGTGTACTTACTCTTACCAGTGAATTTGTACCTTCAGGTGATTACTTATTGCTCATTAACATCCTTTTCTTTTTGACTGAAGTACTGCCTTTTGCATTTCTTGTAGGGCATGTCTGGTGCTGATGAAATTCCACAGCTTTTGTTTGTGTGGAAAGCGTTTATTTCTCCTTCACATTTGAAGGATATTTTTGCAGTATATACTATTCTAGGGTAAAGGTTTTTTTCTCTTCAATGCTTTAAACACGTCATGTCACTCTCTCCTGGTCTGTAAGGTTTCCACTGAAAATCCTGCTAGAAGTATTGGAGATCCATTGTATGTTACTTGTTTCTTTTCTTTTGCTGCTTTTAGGTATCCTTTCTTTATTCTTCATCTTTGAGAGTTTATTAATTGCCTTTAGGTTGTCTTCTTTGGGTTAAATCTGCTTGGTGTTCTATAACCTTCCTGTATTAGGATATTGATACTTTTCTCTAGGTTTGGGAAGTTCTCTGTTATTATCCTTTTGAATAAACTTTCTACTCCTATCTCTTATTCTACCTGCTCTTTAAGGCCAATAACTGTTAGATTTGCCCTTTTGAGTCTGCTTTCTAGATTTAATGGGTGTGTTTCATTGTTTGTTTTATTCTTTTTTCTTTTGTTTCCTTTGTGTATTTTCAAATTCTGTCTTCAAGTTCACTAATTCTTTCTTCAGCTTGGTCAAGTCTGCTGTTAAGGGTCTCTGATGTATTCTTCAGTATATCAATTGCATTTTTTCAGCTCCAGAATTTCTAATTGATTCTTTTACATTATTTCAATCTGTTCGTTAAATTTGTCTAATAGAATTCTGAATTTCTTCTTTGTATCCTGATGAGCCCTTGGGCTTTTGGACCACCACAGCTAGGAATGTTCTGAGTCTCACTTGAAGCCAGTAAGTCTCAGAGGTAGGTATTTATTATAGTCTTCAGAGTCCAGGCTTATTCGTACCTGTCTTTTTTGGGAAGACTTTCCAGGTATTTGAAGGGACTTAGGTGTTGTGATCTAAGCTGTATCTGTGTTAGGGAGCACCCCCAGCCCAATAATGCCATGGCTCCTTGGTGATCTGGGATAAGATCTGGAAGAATTCTCCTGATCACAAAGCAGAGACTCTTGTTCTTGTTCCTTACTATCTCCCAAACAAATGGAGTTTCTCTCTATGTGCTGAGCCACCTGGAGCTGGGAGTAGGGTGACAGAAGCCCCTCTGTGGCCTCCACCACTGAGACTGTGCTGAGTCAGACCAGAGGCCAGCACAGCACTTAGTCTTGTCCAAGGCCTGCTGAAACCACTACCTGACTACTGCCTATTTTTGCTCAAGGCCCTAGGGCCCTACAACCAGCAGGTGGCAAAGTCAGTCAGAGTTTTGTCTTTCCCTTCAGAGTCACGAGTTCCCCTAGGCCTCAGGTGGGTCAAAGATGCCATCTGGGAGCCAGAGACTAGAGTCAAAAACCTTAGAAATCTACCTGGTGCTCTATATTACTGTGGCTAAGCTGGCACTCAAACGACAAGAAAAAGTCTTTCCTTTTGTTCCCTCATCTTTCCTTTTGTTCCCTCTTCTTTCCACAGGCTGAGGAACCTCTCCCAATAGCCACCACCAAGGCAGGTTCATGGGGAGTACTGCCAGGGTTCTGCCAATATTCACTTAAGGCCAAAGGGCTCTTCAGTCAGCTTATGGTGAATGATACCGGTCCTGGGACTCACCCTTTAGGGCAAAGAGCTCCTTTCTGGCCAAGGGCAGGTCCAGAAATGCTGTCTAAGAGGGAAGGCCTAGAATTAGGGACCCCAAAAGCCTGCTTAGCACTCTACCCTATTGTGGCCGAGTTGGTACCTAAGGTACAAGACAAAATCTTTACTTTTCCCTCTGCTTTTCTCAAGCAGAGGAGTCTTTCAGCGTAACCACCATAGCTAGGAATGTGCTGAGTCTCACCTGAAGCCAGTAAGTCTCACCCACGGCCCACGGCATATGGGTGTTGCTGCTTGTTATTCAGGGCCCTAGGGCTCTTTAGTCAGCAGGAGGTGAATCCTACCAAGACTGGGTCCTTCCCTTCAAGGCTGCAGGTTCTCTTCTGGTCCACGGTGTGTCTAAAAACATTGTCCAGGAACTAGGGCCTAAAATGAGGGCCTCATGACATTGCCTGGTGCCCTAGCCTTCTGTGGCTGAGCTGGCATCCAAGATGCAAGACAAAGTCCTCTTTACTCTTCCCTCTCCTCTTCTTATGAAGAAGAAAGAGGTCACTTTTGTTTCTGCAAACTGCATTGCCTGAGATGGGTGGCACAAGGTGACTCACTAGGTCATGTGTCCCCCACGTCCACTGACTCTGAGCCCAGCACTAGGACTTGCCTAGGAATTGGCAGTCGTGGGCTAGACTTCCTTTGAAGTTTATTTAGGACCCCAAAGCACTTTAGCCCATGTGGAGTGGTGAGGCTTGCTGAAAGTCATGTTCTGACTGCTGGCATAGGTATTTCTCTCTGGCTATAGCTGGTCTAAATTATCCCTCTATGAGTGCATATTGACTGAGTTCGCCTGGGTTTTTCTTTCCTCTATGAGAAGGCAGCACTGAGTTCAATGAAAAGTCCCTCAATTGCTGTGCTCTCCCTCCTTCAAGTGCAGATTCTCCCCACCATGGAGCTGCTGCCAGGGAATGGGGTAGGAGTGATGTTGGTGATTCAGGACTGTCTTTCCTACCCTCTTCAATGCCTCTTTCAGTGATACGAAGTTAAACTGTGATTTCCCACTGATTTTTGGTTCTTATGAAGGTGCATTTTTGTGTAGATTTCAAATTTGATGTTCCTGCAGAAGGGACAATTGGTGAGGCTCTTATTTGGCCATCTTGCTCTGCCCCTTTCTCTTCTTGGCCTTTGGTACCATCTTAGCTGCCACTTTTCCTCTTGCCTTGAAATAGATTAGTTTTACTTTTTGGGTTCTTAATTACCCATTACATATTTTCCTTTACACATTAAATACATTTTTTTATACCGTTACACTTTATATCTGAGAACATTGGTCATCTAAAGAAATCCATTTTTTTGTTATTTCTGCTGTATCATATGATGGCTTGTTTCCTTTTGTTTTTGTTAATATTTTATTGGTTCGACTTAATCTGTGTGCAACCAGAGGGTATAAATTGATGATGCTTTCCTTTGGAAGTTTTTATTGTTTCTGTTGAGAGCTGGTGGACACTTTTGATTTAGTACTGCATTAGTTCTCTTTGAGGTGCTGAGCTTAAAGTGGGGGACTCCCCAGGTTTATCTTTTCCAACTTCATGTTGGCTCAAAACAGCCTCGCACTGATGTAGGCGTTTACCCTAGGGTAACCTGACTTCCATATTCTCTTACAGCTTACCACTCTCAAATTTTATTTTAGCTCTTTGTTTTTGTTGCTGTTCTTCTTTCTTCCTTCCTTCTTTCTTCCTTCCTTCTTTCTTTTCTTTCCCCCCTTTATTTTCCTTACTTCTTTTTTTTGCAATTTATTATAAAACTTGTTGAAATACATCTTAGAACTAGTTATATTGTCATGGTAGGGTCCTTCTACACTGCCATACTGCAGAAAGTGGAAGTCAAGAGTCTAATCTCTAGGCTAGAAAAGTCACTCCACCTCAGGTACTCTTCAGTTAGTTTTCCCTGTGTGAAATGGAGACGGTAATAAGTGCACCTGAAGATGATGTTTAGGCTTGCTGAGGCAGTGTTTGTGAACTCACTTTGCAATCCTTAGTTACATATCAGTTAGCACATAGAAAATCCTCGATTATTCCTTGTCAAATGAACTAGTAAATGAACATAAAGGCTTTACCTCCTGTGGACCTAGAAAGACAAATCAGAGCTTGTTTAACAGCTTTTTTCACTAAACCTGGAGAAAGTCTTGGCAGTACTGCTCCCTTCATTGTGAAGCCATGCTGGGAGTAAACTAGAAATAAAAGGAAAACGTGAAGAGAATGTTGCCTGTATATATGAGCCTCTGCTGGGGATACTTGAGAAGGGTAGTTCCATGAGGATGTGAGAAATGTGTTGATAAGATAAAACACAAGCAAGATGGTTAGTGAACTTGAGAACAGCTGCAAAAGAAATGAATATAAAACAATAACAATCAGAAAATTACCAGAAGAAGAAAATACTAATATGGTTATGCATTTTTTTCATTTCAAGCTCTATTGTCTTAGAAGCATCTAATATGTAATATGCACACTCTACTTGCCTTCCTTTTTCTTCATAAATGTCACCAACTGTGGTATTCTTAGATGTTGTTTGTATAACTTAATTTCATTAATTTATTTTAAAAACACCAACATTGCCAGGCTCTTGTACACACATTATCTTAATTAATGCTTAAATCAACACAATGAGATGAGCATTTTTAAAATCCCAATTTCTCCAGTTAATAACACTGAAATGACTTTTATATAATTATTTCCTTTGATTTGCAAGACAAGACACAGAGTCTTTCCAGTAATGGCATAAAACAGGTTTCTCTTTATGGATGCCTGTATTCTGTGACAAAATTTTGTCTTGCATGTATCAAAAGCAATTGAGCAGTTCTTTAGCATTTGGAGTTGAATTATTAGAATGTTTGCATTTATCATCCTTTATAGTCTTTCTCTTTGTTTGACAGATATTTTTGAGAATATCTTTTTTACTAAATTATTATTTATTTATTTATTATTATTTATTCCTTTCTACAATAATAAATCACTGCTAATAGAAGAGACTTTAATGTTAATGGGGGAAATACGAGAAATAAAAAATTTTGTTAATATATAGAGTTCATGCCATGAAACCCATAGGTTGCAAACCTCTCAATTTGAAAAAGTAACCAGGGAGAGAAAAAAACAATCGTTTATGTGATTCAGTGTCCATAGGGTACAAACACATTGTTTGCAAGTAGCTCACATATTGCTGAAATTTCTCTTGTTTGTCCTCATGGAAAGAATATTGTATAATATGGTGAACAACTAACTGGAAAGCATCCCTCCAGAAAATGCAGTTTGGGTTGATGAGGTTACTTTTTACTGTGTTCTTTGGGAGCTTTATGACAAAGCATAAAGATATAGTACAATTCAGGGAAAGCGATTCTATAAAGGCAAATATGATACAGTCTGGGTATATAGCTCTTACACTGAATTTAGAAATATATGTATATAGATATGTATACATGTAATTTAGAAATATAGATTTCTAGTATTTCTGATTTCTAATATTTAGAAATTTCTAAATATATGTATACATGTGTGGGTGTGTATATATAATATGTATATTTTTAAAATGAACTTTATTGAAATATAATTTACATAAAATAAAACTAGCCATTAAATGTACACTGTTTGATGAGTTTTGGTAACTTTATATACTCATATACATATATATTCACCACCATAAGCGTTTCTGTCACCAAGAAAATTCTTGTACCTCAACCCAGTGAAACTCCCTCACATTTACAAACAACTGCTGATTTTCTGTCTGTCAGTAATGATTTACATTTTTCTTTTTGAGAGTTTCATGTAAATGGTATGGTAATATGTCCTATTTTGTGACTGACTTCTTTTGCTCTGCATAGTGTTTTTTTCTGTGTGTGTGTGTGTGTGTGTGTGTGTGTGTTTTGAGATAGATCAAGATTGTTGCAGGCATCTCTAGTTATTTACTTTTTTGCTGAGCAGTATTCTATTATATAACTGGGCCATATTTTAAAGGCCAATAGAAGTTTCTTTATCTACAATGCCAGTGATCAGTATTGGCTGAACATTTTTCTAGAGTTTAAATATATTCATTAGTCCTTTGATATGGTTTGGCTCTGGCCCCCACCCAAATCTCATCTTAAATTGTAATCCTCATGTGTCAGGGGAGGGATCTTGTGGGATGTTATTGGATCATGGGATCCCCCATGAGTCTCTCATGTTGTTCTTGTGATAGTGAGTGAGTTCTCATGAAATCTGATGGTTTAAAAGTGTGTGGCAGTCCTCACAACCTCTCTTTCCTGCTGCCTTGTAAAGATGGTGCTTGCCTCTCCTTCACCTTTTGCCGTGATTGTAAGTTTCCTGAGGTTCCCCCAAGCCATGTGGATCTGTGAGTCAATTAAACCTCTTTTCTTTATAAATTACCCACTGTCAGGCAGTTCTTTATAGCAGTGTGAAAATGGATTAATACATTCTCGTCCCCCCAAAATTTTCTTTATGCAATATATTTGTATGCTAAATTAACAAGACATCAAAATGGGACCTTTTCTATAGGCACGCAATGTGAAATAATCACATCATGGAGAATGGGGTATCCATCCCCTTTATGTTACGAACATTCCAATTATACCCTTTTAGTTACTTAAAATGTACAATTAAGTTATTATTGACTATAGTTACCCAGTTGCTATCAAAAAGTAGGTCTTCATTCTTTCTTTTTTTTTGTATCAAAACATTTCATGTGTCCCATAAGTATATACAACTACTATATATACCCACAGAAATTAAAAATAAAAACATAAAAAAATGAGACATTTTCTGTCATTATTTGCTAACACCTCAAGAAAGTAAGTGAAATAGGTGGCAAATACTCCCACATTCCAAAGTGAGGTACAAATCTACCTGAATAGAGCTTACCTAGCAGGCAATCAAGAACTAGTTTTTCAATTTTTAGTTCACCTCTAGTCTCAGTTTTCCAAAGGCATTATAGTGGCCAAAGGGTTGTTGGCAATTAGAGCTGCATTTTTAAAAGAACATTGTTAACATGATACGTGGACACAGATGGGGCACTCATAGGGCAGCAGTGTTAGCAATCTGCTTTTCTCTTCATGCCAAGTGAGAGGGGCTTCAAGGAGGCCACTTGGAGAAGTTGATTCCATGTCCCTGGAGTCTGTCAAGATGCAGAGCCTGTTACTGGATCTATGCCTGAGAGGTCTGAAAGTGGACACCTGTCTCTGGAGTTGCCTAGCTGACAGCAGAAAGAAAGATGGTAGCTGCATTTTAGAAGTACTTGTGCTGTGCTTCTACTAATGACAAGTCAGGGTGTATTTTGAGGAACAAACGTGTGTCTTTGTAAGGGGAACAGAGAGAGAATAAGAGCTGGCAAACAAAAGCATGAGCACCTGAGGCCATATTAAAGGGACATAGTTCAATGGAACAGGAAGGAATATATATGGAATTTCCACATGCAACCAGGGATTGAAAGAGAAGTGTATTATCCATGTTCAGCCACTGTAGGAGGAGACTGAAGCCATCCATTGAATGGGGCTTCTCTATGAGCCTACTAAAGCATCCTATGAGAGAAAGAGCCAGGTGAAATATCTCTTAAACCCGGAGAGCCCAGGCATGAGCATATGACATGCCATTGCCACATTTCTATCTTTTAGAACTTTTCTGCCTCCAAATCTCTTCTCCCTCCTCTGTTCTTAACCCTGATGATACCAGCAGCAATATATTAAATAGAGAAAGAGAATAAAATTACAGAAGTTGGAAATAAACACAAACATTTTAAATCTTAAAAAGTCTAGATTTTTCTTTTATTCTTATACTTAGTTGGACATATAGCTACTAAGTGATTATTGTTTTGTGATTTAGAAACAAAAGAGCAGTTTTGAAATAGGCCTATAGGGCATGTCTGAATGGACAGTGGGGAAGGAAAAAATAGTATTTTTTTCTGATTGCAGTTCCTAAGCCCAACTTGTTTAAAATTAATATAACTTGTATACACTTGCCTGATTGCAATTTATTTTCCAAAATAGATTTTACTGCTCAAGACATAGAATGGCTAACAAGAACCACAATTTGTATGTTATCAGTATGCAATCATCTCAGTGATCTGTTATGAAACATACCACCATATCCATGTAATAGATACTGGACCACTCACCGTCACCAGTGAGTTATTCATGGCCTGGTGGACGTAACCACCTTCAGGTGCTATCCATTATAGCAAGTAATGACTTAATTTTTTAAATGACTTAATTTATCTGATGGATAATTGTGAAAATAGAATTTTTTTTAGAAGAATTTGTGGTTTGAATGCTTTTTTATCTATTGTATCTATAGTCAGATACAGAGTGTTTAAAATGGCAGCAGGTAGTTCTAGGCAAGCAACTGGGATTCTTACTTTGAGGTCAGGGAAAAATTGTGGTTTAAGCTGATTCATTTGACTCACAGCAAAACCTCAAGGAGGTTTTGATTTCATCACATGGAAGGAATAAGGTGGCAAGAGCTAGGTGGACTATCAGCTTGCTAATCAAGTTGAGGAACTTGAGTACTTGATCAGAGGAGGAGGCAGAAGAAAACTGAATTCAGGTGAATATGCAGATAATTTCTGTCCACCGACATGCTCTGAATACCAGGAGTGAGATCACAAAATGATTTGGAGAAATGATTTGCCATATATGAGGAATTAAGAATTCATATTTACTACTCCACCAATATTGATTTGTCAACAACAACTTCCAGGTAGAAAAATCCAGTGGCCTCTCCTTGGTCATCATTTTACTCGTCTTATTGGCAAATTATAATACATTTGAGACTTCCTTATGTCTAGAAACATTTTGTTAGCTATGTTTCTCAGATACACACTTTCTGGGTCCTCCACCTACCTCCTGCTAATCAGTCTCCTTTACTCTAGAACATTCCTATATTGGAGTGGCTTAGGTCTCAGCCTACATGCTTATTTTGTTCTCTATCTGAACGCATTATCTAGGCAATTTCAACTGTCTCACATTTTAAATACCACATATTTTCTGTCAAACACACTAATGTATCTCTATTCCTGGCCTTTCCTTGAATTCCAGTATCAAATCCAACTGCCTACTCAATATGACCTCCCCCTGATTTTTATCTTCAAACTTGCTATTCCCCTATTCTTCCTTTCTCAGTAAATGGCAACACCAATCTTCTTAGTGTTTAGAAAAGAAAAAAATGTTAGAGTCATTTGATGTCCTCTCTTCCTCTGACATTCTTTATCTGTTATGAGCTGAACTGTGGTCCCCTTCAAATTTATATGTTGTAGTTCTAACCTCCAGTACCTCAGAATGCGACTATACTTGGAGACAGGGCCTTTGGAGAGGTAATATTAAGGTAAAATGAGGTCCTGTGGGTGGGTTCTAATACAACTTGACTGGTGTCCTTACAAGAGGAGATTAGGACACAAACATTTTGTGTGCAGAGGCATGACCATGTAAACACACAATGAGAGGTCAGCCATTTATAAGCCAGAGAGGCCTTAGAAGAAATTAAACCTGACACCTTGCTCTGGAGCTTCAGCCTCTATAACTGTGAGAAAATACATTTCAGTTGTTTAAAGACACCTGGTCTGTGGCATTTTGTCTTGGTAGTCCTACAAAATTAATACAACATTCAACCTATCAGCATATTCTTTCGTATATCTCAAATATGACCATTTCCCATCACTTCCTACATTCCTATAATCAAGTCACCACACCTTTTATTTGGCTCTAAATCTTCTCAACTGAAATTCCTACCCCTATTTTTCATATTTTTTTTGTTTTGTTTTGTTTTTTTGTTTTTTTGGTTTTTTTTTTGAGACGGAGTCTCGCTCTGTCGCCCAGGCTGGAGTGCAGTGGCCAGATCTCAGCTCACATCATTTGTATTCAGCAGCCAGAGCGGTTGTCCTATGCCGAATATCTTTCTATAGCTTCCAGTATAAAATTAAAAAAATAATAATACCCTGGACAATAAGGACCCTGTCCCTTAACAGCTGCCTTTCTCTTATCTCTCATCATCCTTCCCTTGGCTAACTCCTTCCTTCTTCCTATTCTGTGAATACCCTACCAAGCATACACCCAACTTAGGGACTGTGCCTTACTGTTCCCTCTGTCTGGAGATGCTCAAATATCGACTCATCAGAGGAAAGATCCCAAGGACATCATGTAAAATGGCATTCCATCCTAGTCACCCTCAGTCCTCTTAAATGCTTCATTTTTCTTTGTAGCATTTATCAAATTAAATATTGATTTTTTTTTTTTGTAATTCTATTCCCCTAAAATGTAAACTCCAGCATCCGGCAGAATGTTGTTCTTTTAACCTTGCTTTGTTTAATAAAGTTGACTTTATTCCCAGCACCTATCACAGTACCTATGACATGCTCAATAATGAATAAATTTGTTGATAAATGAATTAATGTGTACTGATGGGTTCACTGTCTTGGCCAAGATTGGCTCAAGAAGGGGGTTTATCTTAGTATCAGGCACATTAGTTCTTGCACTTGGGAAGAACTGCAAAAACCAGTGAATGACATTGAATTGCAGACTCAATTTTGACAAGCTAAATAAATCTTCAAAATTGAAAAATTCAAAGTAATTATCCAAACAGCTATTTGCTTGCCCTAAGCAATGCCTACAGGAGGCCACTAATAATGCAGTGCTTTTGTTTGATTTGCAAAAGGTAATCGTTTTATAGGGATTGCTCTAGTTTTTGTACCTACATAATCTTTTTCTCCTTTGTTTATTCTGCTTATTTAGTTTATCTTTTTTTCCCTATTTCAGCACAGCTAGATTTGATCTGTGAGACTCTAGAAAACAGAACTTAGATCAGTGGATAAAGATAAGGGGAAAACACTCTGTAGCTACCCTGGGTTACCAAGTAATCTATTATCTGTGAGTATTAATGTTAAGGTTGGAGGACCACTGGTGGGAGTGTTGCAGGGGGAAACATAAACACTGGATCTTAATTTTTTATGTCCTTAGGCTAACTGATTCTTTTACCAGCCTTTATAGGGATAGGAGGACAGAGAATATACCAAAAACAATATACTCATTAATATTCATGGGAGGCAAGAAAGCCATAGCTTTTTATTGGTATCCATGATTTTTCACCCTTGGTAGACTATGAACCAATCAAGGTCAGTGAGTGCATCTGATAACCCTGGACAATAACGTTGGTTATGATACTTATGCTAATGATGCAGTGATGACAAGATTTATATCTAAGTAGATTAAGAGCAAGGGCTCTGAAATCAGACAGACGTTAGTTCAAATCATGGCTCCACTACTTGCCAGCCATATCAGAAATTCCAAGTTATTTAGTTCCTAAGAATTTTAGTTTCTTATTTTAAAAGAAGGACAATAATAGTACATATTCCAGCTTACTGTATAAAATTGTGCAGAGGATTAATTGTAGAAAAAATATGTAAAGCATTTAGCATCGAACCTAATCATAGCAAATGCTCGATATACCTTCACATAAGCAATACAAATTACAATAAGAATGATAATATCTGAACGAATGCAATACTAATTACTGTGTGTTTGCCATTATTGTCCTTATGGAAAGCAACCATGAAGGGTGTGAGTCTATCATTTTATTGTGCAGATGGGCCTGCCCACCTGGCCTGTGAGAGTGCACCAGCCTCAGCGGGCTCTGTGTCCCTGTCTCAGACCCTACTTCCATTTACCATGCAAATTACAGAATAGCACAGGGCAATAACAACTCTAGTATAATAGACTGGGAGATCTGCACAGCCTGCTAGGGTGGCTCTGTGTCCTCATTATTAGAGATGAAAATGTATTCAGCACCATCCAGGTCCTTTTGTGCCCACATTTCCATATTGATTAAACCTCACCATTCCAGGCTTCTTCAAATTGCTCTCTCATGCCTCATCTCCTTGTTGCCTTGCCATCTGTTTAATGTGTCTCTTGCTGGCCTGATGATCTAGGCTTCATTTTTCTTTGCAGGTTATATGCAATCAATCAAGTACAAATAAAAATGATAAATGGGCATCTATTGAGGGCCTACTATATTTCTTATACTTTGCATAATGTTATCTAATTCACAGTAATTCTATCAAATGGGTGTTGTAGCTATTCTACTTGATAAATGAGGAAACGTCCCCAGGGTCATAAAACTACCAAGGGGAAGGTCTGAAAATTGAACTCTATGTCTACTGCTCTTTCCACAACTCTGTTCTTTCCAGTCCTTATAGGCAGCACTGTGCATCAGGCAATCTTAGAGAAGGCTGATCCAAGTAAGGGAAGGTCCCTGTGTATAAAGAGTTTGCAGTTTAGATGGGGATTCACATAGGCTCAGGTCTATAGCACCCTGGCAGGTATTATAAATGAATGCCGTTGTCCATGGAAATGCCAAAGTAGATGGTGGGAAACAGGAGAAATTTGAGCATGCATTTCTCTTCTAAAAAAGGACAGTTACTACTCAACTATTTGTAACCATTGAGGAAGATATGTTCACCGTTGCCCTCTGAATTTTTAAGAGAAACAAGAAATATGGATTTTTTTGTGTGTATCTTCTTACTTATAGGTACTGGAAACTAAAATCCAAAATAATAATAATAACAGTAACAATACACAGATCTATAGAATGAGCTTAATAGTGGAGCTCATTGTCATTCTCCAGAGATGTCTGCCAAAATATATTTTTTTCTTGTTCTGCAGCACTGGAATGTTCTTATTCTAGCCTGATATAGCCTGGAGTGTGTGAGGGTGGTGTGTGAGAGCTTAGCTATGTGCCATGTAGCTCATGTTGTGAACTATAAAGATTGATAGATGCTCCAGGCCAAGATGAGGTGGTCCTTGCACATATACAGATGAGTTTAAGTGCAAAAAGGTGGCTATTATGCTCCTAAGAGTTCTGATGGGATTATTGCTCATACACATGTTGTCATCTGAAACTGCAAGTGTTTAGTCCCGAAATCTCTGTGCCTTGGAGACACTGGTTATTTCTCTGCTGGTATCCTGATATGCTGATTTTATATTATATAATTCAGGTAAGTTAACTGTATTAGTCAGGATATATATATCCTATTAGTTCTGTCCCTCTAGAGAACATATATATATATTTAATAACTCCAATTTATATACACATGTATATATAATAATATACAGATTTATCATATGTATATGATGTATACATATAATACATATGTATTATATAATATTCCATTTATATGTAATATAATACATCTTTATATTATATATACATACAGTACATATGTATTACATATAAATGGAATTTATTATATTAAGTATATATATTATTATATACATATAATAAATAGGAGTTATTAAGTACTAGATGATCACAAGGTCCCACGACCTATGTGCCTGTCAGTGATAGAGTGAATAAACAAAATGTGGTACATATGCATCATGGAATACTATGCAGCCATAAATTTGTTTAAGCTCCTTATAGATTCTGTATATTAGCTCTTTGTCAGATGCATAGTTTGCAAATACTTTCTTCCATTCTGTAGGTTATCTGTTTACTCTGTAATTTATTTCTTTTGCTATGCAGAAGTTCTTTAGCTTGATTAACTCCCATTTGTCAATTGTTTTGTTTTTGTTGCATTTTTAATATATTAATAAGGGTTCATGCCATTGGTAGTATTTTAATATACATGCCAATGTGATAAGAAGGTTTATCCCGAGGTTTTCCTATTTAGTTGAACCATACAAAATTGCCATTTTTATGAATAAAAAATAGTTTAAAATTATAGATTTTATGTGCTATTACCTAATGCCCTAGAATATTTGTCTACAACTGTTCTTTTTTTATTTACATTAATTTTTATTTTATTTTTGCTCTTTAGGTAACTTCTGTTTAGAAGTTTTCATAAACTTTAAAAAATATTATAATTCTTATAGCAATTTGTTTCATAACTCTTCAGCCATAGATGAAGGAATTTCTCCAATACCACAACCTGTCAACTAGCACACTATTCAAGAAAGAACCAAAGTTCTGCGATCAGATAGAACTGGATTTCATCCCTGGCATGGATACTACTCATGCAATGACATTGGGAAAATTTGCTCACCTTTCTGAGTTTCGTTTTTCTCATTTCCAAGTAGAAGGACTTGAGCTGAAAAAATTATCTCTAAACCTTCTCCTAGTCATAAATTTTTAACATTATAAACATGAAATATTGATTATTATACACATTATTTTCTGAATCTATTATTAATTATACCTTGCATAAAATACTGATGATACAAGAATAAACAAGCCAGTAATTTGTTGTGATGTCAAGTGTGTAACAGAATGGTGTAATTAAAGAAGGACTGGAGAGTCAGAAATTTGTCTTTGTGACTTCCTTGCTGAATACCCTCAAGAGAAGCATGTAATGTCTCTTGACTTCATTCTTGTATTCTGTAAAATGGGCCTCACAATAATAGTGATTTAGATAAATCAGAGAATTATAATGAATATCAAAGAGGGCAATCCTTCTAGAAAGGCTTCAGAAGGTCCAAAACAGGCATTTTCAGTTTTGGGATGTCATCATCAGATAAACATTTTAAAAATTAAGGAAATTACATGGTGTTAATGGTTTATTCATTTACCTTTTAAAATACTTTTAATTTATAACAGTGGCAGATTAACAGAAAAAGTTTGAATATTGTACAGAGAATTCCCATATATTCCATAATCAGTTTGCCCTATTAATAACCTCCTACATCAGACTGGCACATTTACTATAATTAATGAACCAATATTGATTTATTATTGTTAATTTAAAAGTCTACACTTTATTCAGATTTCCTTGTTTTTTTCCTAGTGTTCTTTTTATAGTCTGGATCTTATCCAGAATACCACGTTATATTTATTCATTATGTCTCTGTCAGCTCCCCTTCACTATGATAGTTTCTCAGACTTTCTTTGCTTTTGATGACATTGACACTTTTGAGGAGTACTGGTGTTTTCTAGAATGCCAGTATTAGAATTGAAATTTGTCTAATTGTTTTATGATTAGACTGGAATTAAGGGTTTTGGGGAGGAAGACTACACAGGTAAAATGTTATTTTCTTCACATCCTATCAAGGGCACACATAATCAACATAGCATCCTTTTTAATGTTAAGCTTTATTAATGACTGAGCTAGTGTTTGCCAGTTTTCTCCATAATAAAGTCATAAAGTTACTCTCCCACCTCCCCGCTTTCCAGACCATATTCTTTGGAAGAAAGTCACTATGCATACCACATATTTTAGGAGTTGGGAGTTATGCATATAAGTGATTTACAATTCTTCTGCATGGAAAATTTTCTTCCCCATATTTGTATTTGTTCTATCATTTCATTATATCAGTATAGACTTATGAATATTTATTTTTATACTTTGAATTATCATGCATTTCTACTTGATTTTATTGCTCAAATTGTTCATGTTTTGGCCATTAGTGGTTCTTTCAGTTGGCTTCTGTGTCCCTTTGATATATTCATATAATTATAGAAATAATTTTTTGAGCACTTACTTCCTGGCACAACATGCTCCAGGCTCATCTTGTACCCCATCTCATACCATCATTTCCTACCCCAGTTGTAGAATCAACCATTTGTCTAAGGGTTCCTGGTTCCTTTTGCTGGTGAATGATATTACAAACCAAGATCTCAGTGCCAGCTGTGCATCTGCTATGAGTGTGGCATTGCTTCCAGCTCTCTTAAGCTGGCACAGCAAGGGAATGTAAGTGTGTCTAATAAGCCATTTATATACATGTACCTTTAGATGTTTATATACAGAAACATATATAAGAAATTAAGCATGAGTTCATATCTCCAATTCTAATCTATTACCACTTGGATCATTTTAGCTTCTTTCCTTACTTATCTGTGAACTCCTACTCCATCAGAAAAGAACCTGGCTCCCACCATCTGCCACTCATTTACTTAATTGCTCAATTCATTATACATGCATAGTGACATCAGAATTGTTAATGTATACTCTTATGGGAAAAAGCTATCAACTAGACTATGGTACTTATACACAGTGTCTTTTACTTTAGTCTTGTAGATTCTATTCATTTCCAGAGTTATTTATGCCTGTGTTTCTTTCCTCAACTCCCTCCGTGTTGTTATTTCATATATTTGTTTCATACATCATACATTTTATACATACAGCGAGGTTGTTTTTTCACATTTTTGCATTCCATTCTGGGACTTCTGACCTCCTAAATGATTTTAAAAGTTTCACATATTAAGATTTACTCTCTGTGCTGTGAAGTTCAATGGGTTTGATAAATGCATTGTCATGTATCCTATATTAAAGTATCATGTAGAATATGTTCACCACCCTTAAAACTCCACTGCGCTTCACCAGTTTAATCCTCTCTCCTCTCTCACGAAACTCTTAAAGACCACTGATCTTTTTAGAATTTTGTCGATTCCAGAATGCCATATAAATGAAACGGTCCAGTATGTAGCTTTCTCATAATGGCTTCTTTAACTTAGTAATATGCGTTTCATTTTCATCCCTCTCTTTTTGTTGCTTAGTAGCTCATTTCTTCTCATGGCTGAGTAATATTCACTTATGCACATATACCAGTTTGTTTATTCATTCACCTGTTGAAGAACATTTTAATTGCTTCCAGTTTGGGGTTATTAAAACTACTATAAAGATTTGCATAAAGGATTTTCTGTAGACATAGTTTTCAAATCAGTTGGTTAAATATTTAGGAGTATGATGGCTGGATCAAAGGGTAAGATTATGTCTAGCGTTGTAAGAAACTAGAAAAATGTCTTTCAAAGTGACTGAACCATTAATATTTTGCATTTCTACCAGCAGTGAATGTGAGATCCTGCTCCTCTGAGTATTAACCAGCAATTAGTATTGTCAGTTTTTAAATGACAAATTATGTTAATCATCTTTTCATTTGCTATTCTCCATCTATATATTTACTTTATTAGGTGTCTGTTCAGGTTGTTTTCATGTTTTAAAATTAAGCTGTCTACTTATTGCTGAGTTCTAAGGGTAGTTATGTAATTTAGAAACCAGTTTTTTCTTTTTTTAAATCAAGGTAAGAGTAGAACTTTAAGAAACAAGTTTTTAAAAACCGGATATGATATTTTGCAAGTACTTTATTCTTACCTGTGGCTTTAAAAATGTTTTCTTAACAGTTTATTTTGCAGAGAAGTTTTAAATTTTAATACATTTTAACTTGTTAACTTTTTTCCAACACTTGGTGTTGTGTGTAAAGACTCATTGCTAAACCCCAAGTCACTTAGATTTTCTCTTGTGTTTTCTTCTAGAAGTTTTA
Organism: Theropithecus gelada; assembly: GCF_003255815.1. Lineage (NCBI taxonomy): Eukaryota > Metazoa > Chordata > Mammalia > Primates > Cercopithecidae > Theropithecus > Theropithecus gelada. Next base: position 74,411,774 of record NC_037682.1, on the reverse strand, counting down.
TAATGTTGAGTTTTACATTTAGGCTATGATCTATCTTACAATATTTTTTGCGAAAGCTGTAGGATTTTGTTCTAGTTGTTTTTGTTTTGTTTTGTTTTGTTCTGTTCTTGTGGGGTCTCTGTTTGTTTTTTGTTAATTGTTTCAGCACAATTTGTTGAAAAGACTACCTCCATTGAGCTGCCTTTGTTCCTTTATCAAAGATCACTTAATTATATCTGTCTGGATCTACTTCTGGGCTCTCTATTCTGTTCCATTGGTCTGTATGTCTATTGTTTCACCAAGGTAGTTCTATTTTGCTTACTGCAGCTTTATAATAAGTCTTAAAACTGGAAAGTGTGAGTCTTATAAATATGTTCTTTAGCATTGTATTGGCATTCTAGGTCTTTTGCTTTTCCACATGAACTTTAGAATTGGTTTGTAGAGATCTACAAAATAGTTTGTTGAGATTTTGACTGGGATTACATTGTCTTTATGGACCATATTGTGAAGAATCGACATCTTAACAATATTATATTTCAGTCCATGATCATGGTATATTTCTTTACTTATTGAAATATCTGAGTTCTTTCATTAGAGTTTTATGGTTTTTCACATATAGAACTGTACATATTTTATTATATGTATATCTAAGTATTTTATTTTTGGTGATGTTATAATGTTACTGTTTTTTAAATTTCAAATTTTAATTGTTCAGTGCTGGCATATGGAAAGGCAATTGAATTTTGTGTATTAACCTTGTATCTTGGAAACTTGCTATACTCACTCATTAGTTCCAGAATTTTTTTGGTCATTTTTAAAGGATGTTTTACATAGGCAGTCATATGATCTGTGAATCAAGACAGTTATTTTTGTTCCTTCCCAATTTGTATATGTTTACTGTCTTTTCTGTCTTACTGCATTAGTTAGGACCTCTATTACAATTATGAATAGGAGTGGTGAGAGAATACAACCTTGTTTTGTTTCTGTTCTTAGTAAGAAAGTGTAAATTTTCTTGTTATTAAGTATAATGTTAGTTGTAGGGTTTTTTTTGTTTTTTTTTTGTTTTTTTTTGGTTGGTTGGTTGTTTTTGTTTGTTGTTGTTGTTTTTTTTTTGACAAACATCCTTTATTGAGTGAGGAATTTCTCCTCTATTCCTAGTTTAAAAGTTTTTATCAGCAATGGATGCTGGACTCTGTCACATGCTTTTTTTTAAAATTGATATGATTGTATGCTTTTCTTCTTCATTAGCAGATTGATGGGATGGATTACAGCAGATCGGTTTTTGAATGTTGAACAGTCTTGCATACCTAGAATACATCTCACTTGTTTCTAGTGTATAGTTGCTTTTATACATGTTCTAATTGATTTGTTAATATTATATTGTGTGTGTGTGTGTGTTTTTTTTGTTTTTTTGGGTTTTTTTTTGAGACAGAGTCTCGCTCTGTCACCCAGGCTGGAGTGCAGTGGCCGGATCTCAGTTCACTGCAAGCTCCGCCTCCCGGTTTTACGCCGTTCTCCTGCCTCAGCCTCCCGAGTAGCTGGGACTACAGGCGCCCGCCACCTCGCCTGGCTAGTTTTTTGTATTTGTTTAGTAGAGCCGGGGTTTCACGTGTTAGCCAGGATGGTCTCGATCTCCTGACCCTGTGTGCTTTTAAGTCTATATTTACAAGAGATATTAGTCTGTACTTTTTATTTCCTTAATGTCTTTACCTGATTTTGGCATTAGAGTTATGTTAGCCTTGTAGAATGAGTTAGAAAGTAAACTCAGCTCCTAGTTTTTGGAAGATATTGTAGAGAATTGGTATCATTTCTTATTTAAATGGGAAAGATTTACTGGTGGAAACATCTAGAGCTAGTGCTTTCTATTTTGGAGGGTCATTAATAATTGATTTAATGTATTGTATATTATACAATACATTATAATAGAATATAGTTGTATATTGCTATACTTGGTTAATAGTTCAAGAAATATTTTTGTCACTTTAAAGGAATATTATACAATTCATTGTAATACATAATATAATTAATATTAAATATATGATTTACAATATATAATTATATATTACTATATATAATTCATTGAAAGATACAATCTAGCAAAATTCACACCAATAGAAAATCTGAATAAGTTTATATCTATTAAACAAATGGAATCAATAATTAATAACCTTCCAAAAGAGAAAACACCAGGCCCAAATGGGTTCAGTGGTGAATTGTATCTAGCATGTAATGATGAAATTATACCAACCCCCTACAATCTCTTCCAGAAGATAGAAGTAGAGAGAATACTTCCTAACCAGCATTACCCTAATACCAAAACCTAACAAAGACATTATAAGAAAACTATAGACCAAATGAACATAAATGCAAAAGGCCTCAATAAAATCTTAGCAAATTAAATTCTAGAATGTATAAAAAGGATAATATACCGTGACAAAGTTGTATTTACCTCAGGTATGCAAGGCTGGTTCAACATTCAAAAATCAATTAATTTTAAAAATTAATTTTAAAAAAGTTTTAAAAATCGATGAATCAAGTAATTCCTCACATCAATAGGCTGAAAAGACAAAAATTACATGAGTTGCACAGAGGATTGGGCACATTCCAAAAATTAAATTGTACTTGATCATAATCAACTTAGTTCTAACTATCAAAATCCATTCATGATTATATGAATAGATGGGAAAATATTTGACAAAATCTAACATCCATTCTTGATAAAAATCTCAGCAAACAAGGAATAGAAAATAACCTTTCAACTTGAAAATGAGCATGTACGAAGACCCCATAGTCACCATTATACTTAATGGTGAGAAAGTCAGAATTTTTCTGCTAAGTTAAGGAACAAGGAAAGAATGTCTTATCTCAAGGAAAGGATGTCTCATCTCACTGTTGCTTTTCAACATCATACTGGAAGTCCTCACCAGTACAATTAGACTAGAGAAGGATATAAAAGAAAGATTGGGAATAAAAACAAAATGTCTTTGATTGTGAATAACATAACTGTGTTTGTAAAAAATATGAAATAATTGACCCAAAAACTCTTGTAACTAATAATAAATAGAGCAAGGTTGCAGGATACAAGTTTAACATACAAAAGTTGGTCATGTTCCCATATACCAGCAATGAACAAAATGGAATTTGAAATTAAAAGTTTTGAAGGTATTTCAAGACTCCCATTCAGCAAGGGTTGAGATATAAACCTCAGTGAGACTCTGGTTATCTCTGTTTTACGGTTAACCTGTTAGCTTTGTGGGCTATTGAATAGCTCTCTCTGCTCTTTAATTTTGCTCATGGCTTTCTGAGCCATAGCAGTATTCTCTCTTTCTGCCTTCCTACTTCTGGTCTTTGATGTGCCACTATGTAATTGGTGAGCACACTTTTGGAAATAATTGGCAGCATGTATGGAATTTGCTGTGAATCTGAGAATCTTCAGAATCATATCCAATATGTTATTTATGTAAGGCCGTTATATTTTGCTTGCTTTTCATAACACCGGCAAAGCTCCTTACATATGATGGATTTGCTCCTTAGCTTTCAGGGTTCACCTTGAAAGGGTTTATAACTTTTTGGAATTTAGTTAAAATTTCCTTTTTAACATCATCAACCCTCTGATGAGATTAAAGTTTCTGTTTTTTTTTTTTTTTACCTTATTCACTGTTTTCTTATTTTGATTTGAGAAATGATCTTTTGTGATCCAAAATTGAAACCTGCTTGTTTTATTTTTGTTATTTCTTTCTCATTTAATTGTAGAGTTGAAAATTCATTGCAAACATTCATCTTTTGCCTTTTGACTGGGAATGACCACACTAAAGTATTAAACAAATTTATGGTACTATTATTGCTTATATTTTACATTTTAAAATTAAGAGGCAATAAATAATTTGCCAATTATTCTGAAGGATGTAAGAAAAAGGGTTGAGTTAGAAGCATCATCCATTCTGCCTATAATGTTGAATAACTTATCTCAGAAACACTGTTGACCATAAATAATTTATATGAGTTGCACAGAGGATTGGGCACATTCCAAAAATTAAATTGTACTTAATCATAATCAACTTAGTTCTATCAAAATCCATATGTAATGCTCATTGTTACCTATTAGTTACAAGAAATAATTTCAGTACTTATACAAAGCTTCTTTTATAAACATTTATAATACCGAAATTTTAAAAAATAGGTTTAAGAAAAATCCTATAAAAGTACTATGGAAGTTTGAGGAAGGGGCATTTTAGAGACACAGGATGAAGATTTGGTGCCTGAATTCTATGCTTCTTATTTCCTCCAATTTTTGGGGAGGAATCCTGACAAAGGATTATATGCCAGGAAACAAGAACCAAATAGAGAACAAACTTTCACTTTATTAATGACTAGGCAAACACAGGCCCAATTCAGAGTACTTTGGTGAACTCTACTAGAGAACACATCTAAGGATAGAAACATAAATGAAGCCTATTCCTCTTTATTTGTTGTCCTGAATTTATGAGATTGAATGCCAAGGAGAGCACTGACTTGACTTAGTGACATAGACTGAAATCCAAAACTGAGAAAATGAATGTTCAAGGTCCTACGGGCTTACTGCACAGATGTGCTTATTCTGTGGAGGCAAGAAAGACAGAAAATGCAACTTGCACTTGTTTGGGCTAATCTTAAGGTGCACAGTAACCCTAAAGTGGCCCAGCAAGTGATTAGATTCTACTCTATAATATTACCTGTGTTCCTGGATATACCCATGGAAGTCAATGCACCGCACTTTTGATTAACTTTATTGCTTTTATTCGTGATGGTTAATGTACATCAGAATATTGAAGATGGTTACTTACATTTTTAAGGAAAGGGAGACAGATATGGTACATCGTCAAAGGACATCTCGGGATAGTGTGTAAGGAGACAGAAATAACCCCAGTGGTTCAGGATCTTCCATTTTAAGCTACTGTAGACTGTGAGTAATTGCTAGAGTGAGAAAATAAGAGATTCTATAGGATTGAGAAATTCTAATAAATTTTATCCTTTTTTTAGTTCTTAAAACTAGAGTTAAAGGTTATGGAACATGTTTTGGAATTCCTTGCAAAATAACTCTGTGTTAATAGACTTCTAGATTATTATCCAGTGCTTCACATAAGATTTGCATTTCAAGACTGCATGCTTGTGCTTGGTCCCTTAGTATCATCCTGCATTTTTGAGTGTTGCTGAAACAGCTGCATTCTATCTGTGCTCTCATCTCCCTGACAGCTGATGAAGAAGAGAGATAATTCCAAAGCAGATTCACAGTTCCAATTCTTTAGTTTGGAACTAAATAGTTTCTTCTCCCATTTGTTTTCATCGAATCACTTCAGATCTGAAAATTCCTTACCAGAAGTAAGGATGGAAGGGCAGACAATGAGAGCTTACTAGAACTACTTAAGTCTTGAATCAACTATTAGTAATAATAATAAAAACAATTACTTGAAAAATTGTATGCTTTATGTTTAAATTGTATTATTGCACAATTGATTTGGTCCTGGTGATTTTGTGATTCATCCTTTAGATTTGCATTTAACTATCTAGTTTTTCATTTTCTTGGAGCTTTTCTAGAGGACTAACATGACAGTTTGGTAAATAAGTAGCCACTAATTTTTCAACATGTAGTTATTAATGACTTACAGATAAATTAAGCAAGGGGTAATATAAGTTGACTTGGAACATTTTATGACCTATTTTTTTGCCACATGAAGGATTTGAAGTGATCTATTATTCTCAGGCTCACAGAAGTATTTTATTCTGACTCATTCACTCTGCAAATGAGAAAACTAAGGCTCAGAGAGAGGTTCAATAATTTAACACCACATGGTTACAAGTATGGTTAGTGGAATCATTGTTTGAACCTCAGTATGTTGATATGTGCACCATACAATATTACATTGATCTTCCATAAATGTACCCACTGAGAAATACTGAGAAAAATTTTTAATAAATCATATATATTCATAAGTAACAGAGTTAGTAAATAGAGTTCATTAAGGCAGGATTATATGTATATCTTCCTGGTAGGGTGTTCACCCTTGCCAGACAGATTAAACAAAGAGTTTTGCACAATCCCAATTCTCTGTTGATTCTATTGGTATTTTTTTTTTCATATAATGACATGATTTACAAACTAATGCTTGCATTCACTGTCTAAGTGAGAAAAAGTGAATAAATGTTCTTTTAAGCTCAATAGAAACATGAGATAGCTAAAATGCCCCCAAAGAAACATTGTCAATATTTACATATAAAACATATTAAGGCTAACACACATCTGGACTGAAATGTGGCTGAATCTTCTAAGCAACTTTGAAAAACCCTGTCACAATAATTAACGTGGTAACAAATGTGAGAACACATTGATTTTTTTAAAAAGTTTGATTAATTGACTGTTTTTAACTGTGATTTATTTATTCTACCTCTAAATGCCCAATTTGCTGTTTATTTTGTGTTTCCAGTTGGTAGGGAAAACATTTTAAACAGTGAAAAGAGAACTGGTGCTAATTTCATTTATCCACATAAAATCTGTACTATTTGGAGGCAGCAAACTATGCCAGTAGTAGTAGTAACAATGAGTACATGAAAAATAATAATTACATAGTTTATGTTTGGTAACATATATATATGTATATATATATGTATGTATTTTAAACAAACTTTGATCAAGTGACTACCGTATTCAAGCTATTTTTTTCTCTCATGATTTCATTTTGATTCTGTAGTATAAATACCATTATCTTTTTCTCAAATGTTCATACTAATTCAGGAAGGTAAGCAGTTTGCTGAAGGTCAGAAAAATACTATGTAAGGGACAGTGCTGGGTTTTGAACACAGGTCTCTGTGACTCTAAAAACAATGCTTGTTTAATATGCAACTGTATTTTAGCCTTACACTAATCCTGAGTGGTAATTAGGTCAGATATTCCTATTACTTTCATATTATATATTTATTAGACAGGGTCATCCAGAGAAACACAACCAACAGAATGTGTGCGTATCTATCTATCTATCTATCTACCTACCTATCTATCTGACACTAAAAGAGAAAGACATTTTATTAATTTAAATGAATTGACTCATATGACTGTGAGGCAGGCAAGTCTGGAATCTGTAGGGTAAGCCTCAGGCTGGAGATTCAGGTAACAGTAATGTTGTAGCTTTGAGTTTGAAGACTGGAAACTCAGGCAGAATTTTTATGCTGCAGTCTGGGAGCAAAATTCTTTCTTTTTCTGGAAACCCCAGTTTTTGCTCTTTAAGGTCTTTAATTGATGAAGCCCACCCACATTATGAAGGGTAATTGGCTTTACGTAAAGTCCACTGATCACAGATTTTAAAAACATTGAAAAAGTGCTTTTAGAGAAACATCTAGTCTAGCATTTCATCAAATAACTGGTTACCATAACCTAGCCAAATTGATATATAAAATTAACCATCACAATATGAGAATCTCAATTTTTTTAGTAGGAAGCTACTGTAGGCAACCTCTAAGATGGCCTCCAAAGATTCCTGCCTCCTGCTCTTCATGCCTCAGTGTAATCCCTTTCCCTTTTGTGTGGGCTGGACCTACTTACTAACTTCTAACCAATAAAAATCAATAAAAGTAATGGAACGGCACTTCAGACATTAGGTTACACAAGATGTGGCTTGCATCTTTTGTGTGCTCTCTTCTCTTGCATGTTCATTCTGATGAAGCCAATGAACCAGAGTTAATAAGAAAACACATGAGAAACCTAGTAAACACCTTTTCTAAATACCTACTCACAATTTTTTCTGTTCATTTTTTTTGCTCCTGTTGAAGCAATCTGTGTGCTCCAAAATATAATCAGAAATCAAAATCAGCTCCTTATTAAAAAACAGCTTTTTAAACATATACTTTAAAAATTCTCCCATGCATGCCATAACTTAATTGGAGAATATTTTAGTTAGATTACTTTTCACAACCAAATGATTTGATCAAGGGGTGAACATGCCATTTGAGACTCTACCCTTGTCTCAGGTGTACTTTGAGCCCATTTATGTGAGCAAAATTTATGATAAATATATATGCATGGTTCTTGGCCTTGATTTTGGCAATTAGCTGGTAAAATTTGACTGCACAGAACTGCAGCAGCAGCTTTCAGCAATGGCCCATAGATGGAGCTACTGGATTTGGAAAATCAAATTGGGCTTGGGACATTCTGTCTCGCATTTGTGTAAAAGTATAAAAGTTTACAAATGATCCAACTTCCAGATTATCTCTGGTTTCCTTATAATAGGACAAACCAACTTATAAACTTCCCTATAATAAAATCTGCAGCAGCTAAACAGCAAATGGCCTCAGGATTTTTTAGCAAATTCAAAGAATTATATAAAATATTGTTTTCTATCTATTGGGAGAAGTGGTCCAATTATGGTTACTAATATCCAGGAAGCTCATGACTTTTGACAGCATCCTAGCTGTAAGGTCACAAAAATTCAGTGTTGTGATAAAGTGACATGTCTAGGCCATTTGAGGTATATTACAACTATACTTGTCCTCTATCACAGTTAAATACTAACATCTGCACATAACTTACTTGTCTTAAATTATTTAAGGATAATGTTAAATGCATTCCTATACTGGTGGTACATTTTGCTATACTTTTTAGAGATGAGGAGAAATGCTTGAAATTAGATCTGAGAATTGCATGGGTCTCTCAGTCTAGGTTAACTATATCCATAGTTGTGCTATTAATACATATTATGCTCATTAATACATTGATTCAATTATTTGACAAATATTTATTAAGTACCTGCAGTAAATTGGACAATATTCTTGGTGCTGGACATACAATGGTGAATAAGACACACAAGATCTTTGATTTTTATGAAGCTTACTTCCTAGAAGGAGGAATCTGGCATTGAAAAAACAAACAAACAAACAAAAAACCCAAAACAATTTCAGTTATTTATGTGGTATGAGTTTCCCATTGCTGCTGTAACAAATTATTACAAATTCTGGGCCCACAGCTCTACTCTCTGAACTTTGTGGATTTGCCCTTAGGGATCATGGCTCTGACTTCTGAATGATACTTTCTTTTTGATGAAGGGTAAGAAATGTTTGCATATGAGTAGTCTTATCAGCCTGTTTTATGCCTGTAGAATTGTAGGAGTCCAACACTTCTTTTCTTTTATTTCATCTTTTCTTTGGTGGCAATATTTTTGCTAGCATGTCCAAGGTGGCAATATTTTTGCTAGCATGACATTCTCGAAACCTCACAAGTTTCTCACGTATATCTCAGGGATTTACTCCATTAGACAAGGAGCTCCTTCACAAATCTTTTCTGGAAAATTCCACCTTTATTCTTGGTTTATGATTAGAGGGCTGAGAGAATCCATGAGTTACATGCCTAATCTCTTCACAGAGCCTTCTGTGTGATTGAATCTCTGACCTTTGATCCTTCTGAGGTACTAACAATAAGTGGTCCAGCCCAATCCTTGATTGTCTCCTACAGCATGTTTCCCTGACAACGAATCTCCTGAATTTAGTGTCTTTTGCCATATTTTGAGAATTTCCCAGATCAATAGGTACTGGTTCTTTTTTGTTCAATACTTCTTCCCTCAATTTATTTCTTTCTTGTCACATTTTACTATAAGCAGGAAGAAGAAATCAGACTGCAACTCTAGGCTGCACCTTCAATATTTTACTTAGAAATCTCCTCAAATATTCAAATTTATTGCTTATAAACTCTACTTTCCGTATAATTGTAGGACACAATTCTTCTAAGTTGTGTTTCCATTTTACAGCAAGGATCCCGAATTCCTCCAATGGTCTTTTTTGCTCTTTTAATTCTGCATATTGACCTTTTATTAGAATTTAGTTAAGTTTGATAAGCATTGAGTACTTGCTTTGTGCTAGGCAATGTGGTAGAAATGGTATGGGTAAGAAAAAGATCATGTTCCTATCCTCAGTTCATAGTCTAGTGCAAGATATGTTGTGACTTTTATATATAAAAGTAATGACTTTTATATACATATTCCATATATAGTTATTTCATATGTATTTCATATGTTCCATATTCCATATATAGTTATTCCATATGTAGTGACTTATATATAATATATATATATATATTCCATATATATGGACTATATGGTCATTATATATATATTCCTCTATATGTGTGTGTGTGTGTGTGTGTGTGTATAAGCATTTGGCTTTCCTCAGTAAAAGAGGGTGTGTTCATAACTCTTTTTTGTTATGTTTGAAAAAGTCTTTTTTTTTAAATTATACTTTAAGTTCTGGGATACGCGTGCAGAACATGCAGGTTTGTTACACAGGTATACACGTGCCATGGTGGTTTTCTGCACCCATCAACTCATCATCTACATTTCGTATTTCTCCTAATGCTCTCCTTCACTACCCACCCCCACCCTGTGACAGACCTTGTTGTATGATGTTCCCCTCTTTGTGTCCATGTGTTCTCAATGTTCAACTCCCACTAATGAGTGAGAAAATGTGGCGTTTGCTTTTCTGTTCCTGTGTAACTTTGCTGAGAATGATGGTTTCCAGCTTCATCCATGTCACTGCAAAGGACATGAACTCATCCTTTTTTATGACTGCATAGTATTCCATGCTGTATATGTGCCACATATTTAAAAATCTCTCTCTAAGCAAAAAGAACAAAGCTGGAGGCATCATGCTACCTGACTTCAAACTATACCACAAGGCTACAGTAACCAAAGCAGCATGGTACTGGTACCAAAACAGATATATAGACCAATGGAACAGAACAGAGGCCTCAGAAATAACACCACACATCTACAACCATCTGATCTTAGACAAACCTGACAAAAACAAGCAATGGGGAAAGGATTCCCTATTTAATAACTGGTGTTGAGAAAACTGGCTAGCCATATGCAGAAAACTGAAACTGGACCCCTTCCTTACACCTTATACAAAAATTAACTCAAGATGGAACAAATACTTAAACTTAAGACGTAAAACCATAAAAACTCTAGAAGAAAACCTAGGCAATACAATTCAGGACATAGGGATAGGCAAAGACTTTATGACTAAAACACAAAAAGCAATGGCAACAAAAGCCAAAATTGACAAATGGGATGTAATTAAACTAAAGAGCTTCCACACAGCAAAAGAAACTATCATCAGAGTGAACAGGCAACCTACAGAATGGGAGAAAAATTTTCTATTTTGCAATCTATCCATCTGACAAAAGGCTAATATCCAGAATGTACAAAGAACTTAAACAAATTTACAAGAAGAAAACAACCAACCAACCCCATCAAAAAGTGGACAAAGGATATGAACAGACACTTCTCAAAAGATGACATTTATGCGGCCAAAAAACATGTGAAAAAAAGCTCATCATCACTGGTCATTAGAGAAATGGAACTCAAAACTACAATGAGATACCATCTCATGCCAGTTAGAATGGTGATCATTAAAAAGTCAGGAAACAACAGATGCTGGAGAATATGTGGAGAAATAGGAATGCTTTTACACTATTGATGGGAGTGTAAATTAGTTCAACCATTGTGGAAGACAGTGTGGCGATTCCTCAAGGATCTAGATCTAGAAATACCATTTGACCCAGCAATCCTGTTACTGGGCATATACCCAAAAGATTATAAGTCATTCTACTATGAAGACACATGTACACGTATGTTTATTGCAGCACTATTCACAATAGCAAAGACTTGGAACCAACCCAAATGCCCATCAATGATAGATGAGATGTAGTGACTATTAAGTTAGCAGGATGAAACTATTACTACCAAAAATAATGTTATATCCTATAATAGAAATATGCCCAAGAAGTTAATAAAGGGCAAAGATCGGACACCTAATATAACCTGTAGGGGTAGGGAAAGTTTGGACAGGTTTCTTTCTTAGATGTTATGCCTTTTCTGAGTCTTAAAAGATAAGCAGATTTGGTTAAGTAAAGAAAGAGTACAAGTGAGCATTCTAAAGAAAGAGCGCCATAAAATAAATATGGAGGCATGAAACTTGGTTTATAATCAAAAACCTCTAAGAAATTTTGTTCCTATACTTTGAATTTTTCATAAATATAACATTTCTTTATCAATACTTATTGTGAAGCATGAATGTCCCAGGCAAGGGCACTGTAGTAGTGAGTCAACACTCCCATCCAAGGTAGAATGTGAATTGTGGCCAAGAGAAAAATAAGGCTGTCTGTAGTTGGGAAAACAGTGCTGGATGTAAGGTGAGCAAACAGACTTGAATCTTGGAGAACTGGATGAAGTGATTGGTACAAGTCTGACCAAGTGGTTCAGATGTGAGGCTGTTGGGTGGTCCCTGTCACTAGTGCTTGGCACAGAGTTGGAACAGGGTTGTTTTATGACAAGTAGAATCAGATAAAGGAAGAATACTTTTTATTTCTGCTCTTGAACTCTTCAAAAGAAAACAAGGAAATGATTTATAAATCAAAACTAGGATGCCAGGTCTGACATCAATTAATGTGTCATGTGCTAAGAAGTTCCCCTGGTAGATAAACACCAAGCTGATTCAAAGAGTGATCTTGGATAATAAGAGACAGGTAATGACAGGAACATACGCCTTCCCAGATGCAAAAGATATTAAGCAGGGATCAGGAGAGAGTAAGTTGCATGAATAAAGTCTCTGTCCTTCTCTCCTTAGGAATTATCAGGAGGATATGTTTGTAAATTTCATATGGCTAAAGAACTTGAGTTTGAAGGGAGGAGGAATAAAGCATGAATTCAGTGACAACCAGATGCTAAGCATATAACATTTGCATACTTTGGGTAAAACCTCATGATCATCCTATGGAACTAGTTATATCCTGATGGAAAAAAGGGACATCCAGAATGGCTGAGTGCCTGGTCTGAGGTTCATCACCAGCACATAAATGTGAGTCTGCTTAGCTACAAATAGTATATTCTTCCCACTCTACTACACTGTCCACTGAAAGTATAGATATTAATTAAAAGAAATTCAGACAGATGACAGGAAAATGCACATTCAGAGTGGGGACAGTGGGTATAAGAATGTAGAAGTGGCCTGGCCTGGGAATTCATTATAACAGCATTCTGTTCCTGTTTCTGTCATTGACCCAGAGACAGTGATACATTATTCCCCCATCTCTGGGCCTCAGTTTAAACGAGGTATTTGGATAAGAAAAAATGCCAAACTTTTTTTAGCTGAAGCAGTCTAGGCTTTGATGGTAATTCGTTAGGTTGGTAATAAATAGTTAAATTTTGCTGTGAGAGGTTTTTTTAAATCATATTAGACTTCTGATGCATCATTCATTCATTATGCTATAACTGGGTGCTCAAAAGGCCCCATTGTCTGCACCTTTCCAGCCCTACCGCTCACTTTCTATGTGACCTTGTTTCTTCATATTTCAGTGTGGATTGCAATAAAATGCACTTCATGGAGTTTTTGCGAAGAAACAAATTGATGTGGGTAAAGTGCTTATACCAAAGTCTGGCACATACAAATAGTTTGATAAATGTAATATTATGCATAATATATGATTATGATTCTGACTACATCTCTACTCATTTACAACAATCTCTCTTCTCCTGGATCAAATTTTTCCCGTTTTATATACTTCAGTCAACTAGGCCTTGCTGTTTACTAGCTGATTAAAGATAAAACATTAATCATTGATAGTGATAACAAATTACCATACTCCCCTTCTGAGAGAACATGTTCACATTTTGATAGGATCTTCTGATGTCTGGACACAGAAAGAGCAGTGAAAGGGATCGTTGCATGAGCAAAGACAAAGAGTGGGACACTGACTCTGAGTCCTTTGAGTCTTGTTTTTACCTTTCAGCACAAGCATGACTTTTGAATTGATGGAATAAAAAGAATACTTCAGAGGTCCAGGTAGAGGTTCTCATAAAAAGCCCTAGAGATGCTTAGCAGGTTCTTCTCTAATAGAGGCAGAAACTCTTTATGATGAGATGCGAAACAACTTTGTTTTCTTTTTGCAATCCTTGATTCATTTGAACAGCTAAAATGGTTATTTGTTTGTTTTTAAACTCTGCCTGGAAGGTATACGTTGTTAGGGAATGTTATACATTCCCTAATCTGTAATCCGAGGCATGATCATCTGTGTATCCCTGGACTAAGGCCGTATGGAGGGCTGGATACCTGAGATTAGGCAGAAGCAACAATTAAGGGACCGATACATAATACTGGCTCATGTAACCAGGAGATAAATGACCCTGAGGTTCTCCTAGAAAAAGGCAGTTTTGAATGGCAGCCTTTGCTTTCTGGAGCCTGTTCAAAAATCATCCACGGACCTAGGCTAAGAAAGTGGGGGGCCGGGCGCGGTGGCTCAAGCCTGTAATCCCAGCACTTTGGGAGGCCGAGACGGGCGGATCACGAGGTCAGGAGATCGAGACCATCCTGGCTAACACGGTGAAACCCCGTCTCTACTAAAAAATACAAAAAACTAGCCGGGCGCGGTGGCGGGCGCCTGTAGTCCCAACTACTCGGGAGGCTGAGGCAGGAGAATGGCGTGAACCCGGGAGGCGGAGCTTGCAGTGAGCTGAGATCCGGCCACTGCACTCCAGCCTGGGTGACAGAGCGAGACTCCGTCTCAAAAAAAAAAAAAAAAAAAAAAAAAGAAAGTGGGGGATGCCAGAATCTGCAGAATCTGTGTGTTCTGTTACCTTAAGTACCTGAAGCAAGTGTCCTATGTTGGCAGGAGTAGATCGGTGCTCAAGATCATAGGAAAGGGTGCGGAGCTTTGTTTGATTCCTTCCTGGCAATTTTATAGAGATTCTATCACCATACAAGGCAGCTCCAGGCTCTCTATAAAATAAATGGCCCATCAGAAGTCATTGGATACATTGTGTAATAAAGGTTGTCAAGTGCCAAGAGTGTTTCAGGGTGGAGTGAGTACAGTATTCATTTTTATGGGAATTGACTTGATCACCTTTGTAACCAGAGAGAATGAACCCAGTAGAAAAGGGACTATATAGAGATAGAAGCAAATAAACTATTATTCTAGAGGAAAGCAGCAGTGAACAGATTTTGCTTTTAAAGAAAAACTATCTCATTGACGGAAAAGAAAGAAATGAGGATCGTGGTGGTTGTAGAGATCAAAACCATGGATATAGAAATCAAATGGATGTAGAGATAAAAACCATGCAAATATTTTACATAATTAAAACAAAATTAAGTTAGAAGAAGAATTTAAGCAATCGTCAAAGCTGCAAAACTGAACTTAAATATCAGGTTGGTTGCATAACCATATACAAAAAAGTTAAATAAGTTTAAATATGTTGAGATATGCTAGGGATAAATCAATAATCACTAAGACATCAAACTGGCTTTTTTGCAGTTTTGTTATTGGTAATAACACAATAAGTGGCAAGTAATTTTGTTCCTAACTTAGCAACCAAGGTTTTCAGCATATAAGGGAAAAAAATACAAACATAGAAAATCAGATAATTAAACATTCACTATGATTTTATATTTGAATTGAAAATATCAGCACAAATTTGTTTAGTTTTGTCTTAAAAATGCTTATTCCTTAACTGCTAAAATGGACTTACAAGCAATGGAAAATTCAGTAGCAATAGTTACGTCTTGTTTATGTTTGTGATTTCTGAATGTTATTTTCCATGCAAGGCAACTAGAAGCTAGGACTTCAGTCTGGGACAGGAAATGTATCTAATGAGCCTGGAATATCTTACTGTTTCAGAAGCAGAGAAGCTCTCAGAAAGTGTCAAGGATTTTTGAAAATGATCTAGGATTCATATAAAGGGCTCCCGCTAGCTAAAATGGAATAATTTGAACATGAAAGAGAATAATGACAATGGACTGAAATATAACAACCTAGATAAATCTATGAGTAACAAAACTCAAAAAAACCCACAAAATATTTTGTTGTATTTGGAGGTTATTTTGGCACCAACTTATTAGTCTGAAAATCAATAAAATAATGTATCAGTCATTTGTGCTTACCTTCATGAATTTTATTTCAGGGCAATGAAATGGTGAGAAGGCAATGTTCTTATTTGTAGAAGAATTGGAGTTAGTAAACACAGAAGGAATAATGGATTTAGAAAATTACCATTTGAGATCCCTAATGGGGAAAAATAGTTTATGCAAAGATTATCAATGGGTATTAAAACTAATAGGCAAAGAAAATGGATGGATTACACTGAAAACACTTGTACCTAATAATCTAAACACTTCTAAACTAAAAGTAGGGCAATCAACCATGATGTGTTTCCTAATAAGATATAATAGAAGCCATATATGTATACAGTTTCATCATGGAGGTATGAGGTATTCTTGCAAAACCAAACAAGACAAAAATGAACAAACAAATAAAGCCCTGAGTGCAGTCAAGCACACAGATCTAGCTACTAATGTTCTAGAAATGTGGGAGATAAAAGAAAGAGCTAAACACCATGGGAAAACGATCAGTTAAATTAAAAATGTGGAACAATATACAGGACAAATGACACATTTCCTTTAAAAAATAAACGGCAGCACAAGGATAGATTTTAGTAGGGATCCACAATGGAAAAGTCTAGGAGTATAAGAAAATGTAGGTGCATATGTGAAGACAGTAGAAATAAACTTTATGCAGACCAGGATCAATAGCAAAGAAATAAGGTCTGGGAAGAAATCAACAGGTAGAAAGGCAGGGGAGGGAGGGTCAATAGAATATGTGGGAAAACAGCCTGTTACATGGCAAGAGCGACGTTGTTTTGAAGGAAAGTTGCCATGATTACTGATGTTTGACCTTCACACACCAAAGTGTTCTGGAGTTAGTTCTTTAAACAATGCCTGAAGCATAGATAACCTTTCATCAATATGCATACCTATTCTCCTCAGTGGTCATGAGCCTTGGCAAGAAAGCCTGAAGATATGATCAGCTGCACAGCTTTTACTCTCAAAGCTTGCTATATGAATAATACTTTCTGGAGGGCAGGTGTGGTGATTCACCATCTCCCAACCACCTGAGACATTGCTTCTGTTTATAATTCCCTATTATATGTTTCTCTCTACAAAAAGGTATTTGTCAGCCTCTTTCTTTGGCCTCTCAGCTCCCTCATCATTTCAGGGTGGTAGGTTTCCATAGACTTGCTCACTGCCGAACAGAATAGAAGTCGAAGTGTTTTAAATCTGTAAATTGCTTTGGGCAGTATGACCATTTTTATAATATTGGTTTTTCCAAGTAATGAGCATGGATTTTTTAAAATCTACTTGTGTTGCCTCTGATTTCTTTCAGTGTTTTTTGTAGTTCTCCTTGTAGAGATTTTTCACCTCCTTGGTTAGCTGTATTCCTAGATTTTTTTTTCTTTGTGGCTGTTGTGAGTGGGATTGTGTTCCTGATTTCATTCTCAGCTTAGACATTGTTGGTATATATAAATGCTACTGATTTTTGTACATTTATTTTGTATCATGAAACTTTGCTAAAGTCATTTATCAGTTCTAGGAGCTTTTTGAAAGAGTCGTTAGGATTTCCTAGGTATAGAATCATATCATCAGTGAAGAGAGATAGCTTGACTTATTTTTAATTTGGATTCCTTTTGTTTTTTTCTCTTGTCTGATTGCTCTGGCTAAGACTTCCAATACTATGTTGAATAGAAATGGTGAGAGTGCATCCTTGTTTTGTTCCAATTCTCAGAGGAATAGTTCCTATGAAACTACCAACGTCATTCTTTACAGAATTAGAAAAAAAAATTCCAAAATTTATATGGAACCAAAAAAGAGCCCAAATAGCCAGGGCAATCTTAAGCAAAAAGAACAAATCTGGAGGCATCACATTATCTGACTTCAAACTATTCTATAAAGTCATAGGAACCAAAATAGCTTGGTACCGGTCCAAAAATAGACATACATACCAATGGAACAGAATAGAAAACTCAGAAAGGAAGCCTCACACCTACAACCATCTGATATTTGACAAGGCCAACAAAAACAAGCAATGGACAAAGGACTCTCTACTCAATTAATAGTGTGGGGACAACTCTCTAGCCATATGCAAAAGATTGAAGCTGGACCCCTACTTTTCACCATATACAAAAATTAACTGAAAATGGATTAAATATTTTAACGTAGGACGTCAAACTATAAAATCTTGGAAGACAGTCTAAGAAATACTCTTCTTGACATCAGCCTTGGCAAATAAATTTTGGCTAAGTTCCCAAAAGCAATTGCAACAAAAACAAAAATAGACAAGTGGGACCTAATTAAACTAAAGAACTTCTACACAGTAAAAGAAACTGTCGACAGAGCAAACATACAACCTACAGAATGGGAGAAGATATTCCCAAACTATGCATCTGACAAAGGCGAATAGCAACAATCTGTACAGAACTTACACAAATCAACAAACAAAAACCAAATAATCCCATTGAAAATGGGCAACAGACATGAACAGACACTTCTCAAAAGAAGACATAAAGTGGCCAACAAATATGTGAAAAAGTGCTCATCATCCCTAATCATCAGAGAAATGCAAATCAAAACCAGAATGAGATATCATCTCACACCAGTCAGAATAACTATTATTAAAATGTCAGGAAACAACAGCTCCTGGTGAGGCTGTGGAGAAAAGGGGATGCTTATACACTGTTGTTGGGAATGTAAATTAGTTCAGCAACTGTGGCATACAGCCTGGAGGTTTCTCAAAGAACTTAAAACACAACTACCATTTGACCTAGCAATCCATTTCTGGGTACATGCCCCAAATAAATCATTCTGTCAGACAGACACATGCACTTGTATGTTCATCATTGCGCTATTTACAATAGCAAAGACATGGACTCAACTCAGGTGCCCATTAATGGTAGATTGGATAAAGAAAATGTGGTACATATACACCATTGAATGCTATGCAGCCATCAAAAAGAATGAAATCAGTTCATTTGCAGCAACATGGGTGGAGCTGGAGGTCATAGTTTTAAGCAAATCAATGCAGGAACAGAAAACCAAATGCCACATGTGATCACTTACAAGTGGGAGCTAAACACTGAGCACACATGAACATAAAGATGAGAACAAAAGACACTGTGGACTACTAGAGGGTGGAGTGGGGAGTGGTTATAAAACTACCTATAGGGTACTCTGTTCACTACCAGGGTGATGAGATCCACATTCCAAACCTCAGCATCATGGAATATTCCCATGTAACAAACCTGCATATCTACTCCCTGTATCTAAAATTAAAGTTGAATAAGAAAAAAGGAATTTAAAGTGTAGGGGAAGGGGAAATAAGGACCTGAGAAAGATAATATGTTAGTGAGTCAGGCTGAGGTAGAATACTGAAGCAGGTGACTTCTACGGTGGAACAGATTTGCAAATGATATTGTTTATTATGTGTCCCTGTGGATTACGGACTGAAGTTCAAAGGAGGTAAAGACTTTGGAGTGAAGAAGGTTTAAGGTTAAGACCTGAAGTTTTTAAGAGCCATGTGTATGATTTTGAAGTGAAAAATGAAAACAAGGGCTGGAGAATCTAGAGACTACATCGAATAAAGAAGAGTTCTCAAGATGTTACATGTTGATAGTGGGGAGTAAAGGAAGAGGTGAGAGGTCATGAGTTTCAGTGGATGATAATTGTTGATGGGGAAGTAGAATGACGATGATCTGGAAGTGGCAATGGGAAATCAGAAGAGTACCAAGAGGAAGTGTTCAGTAAGAGGGGTGCAGGAGAACCCACGTGTATTTGATAAAAAAGTGATTGAATAGTTTCTTCTGGAGAAGACAGTATTTAAGTCCTCAGGGGAGAGCTGGCCTTTAGTTAAGAATGGACTAGGTACAGAGGGAGTAAAAACAGGATAACTCAGGGGAATTTTTTTTTTTTAATAGTGGAAATTGGTTTTCAGATAAATGAGTGGAAAATGTAGGATGAAAATTTGTCAATAAAATACATAGACAAGCATGGAATATAGGAGAGGGTTGAGTGAATTTCAAGATCGAGGCATATAGAATTTGGAATTGAATTTCCACTATATTTGCCTTTCCTTTGTGGGGATAGATATGGTGGGCTGACAAAAGGTTGGTTTTATTGGCCAAGATATAAAGCTAATGAGCTCATAAGTGGCTTCTGGCCCCAAAGAGCAAGACTTTTTCACTGTCTCATTTTGGTGCTAATTAGATCGAGCCAGGAATAGGCCCTAAAAGAGTACAGAAATAGGAGCCTGGGATCATCTAACATACTAAACCAAGGAATACTCTCCAAGCAGAAGGAGTTTTGCTGCTCCTAATCCACCTGAATTTGGCTACTATAGGTTTTTAAAAGATGTTTTAGGAGTAGAAACCCAGAAACTCGGTAGAGACTCAGGTTTCTACTCCTAGAACATTAAAAAACAATAAATAAATAAATAAATAAATAAATGAATGAATGAATGAATGAATGAATGAATGAAACTATGGTGACTGTGCTATCTCTGAGCTTAAAATCTGAGCCTCATTTACCTTGCCTTAATAGTTCCTATTGTATAGAACTATTGTATAGACTGAAACTAATATATACAACAATCCTGGAAGAGCACCAGACACATTTTCAGCTCTCAGTGAATGGTGAATATTACCTCTATTATCACCATTACTGTCACTACTACTACTCACCTACTTACTGATCAGAAACTTTATGGCATTAATATATGGTTCCTCCTAATGTTTCCACCTAGCCATTACTTCTCTTTTTTTATTCCTCATAATGTACAAGACAGTGATAAAATATATTCAATGAATGAAGATAATTCTAAGTTTGTACCCAATATATCTTGAGAAATTTTGTAAATTCTGAGATATTTTATATATTCTGAATTTTTAAATAAATTTTTCAATACTAGTGTAATATATGATTAATCCTATAGAAGAGGTACTTATCTACATATGGTGAAAATCAAAGTTGATTCAAGAAGAAGATAGGGTTAAAAACACCTATTACCTAAGTATCTTGTTCTAACACATTGGAAGAGGTCGTACATGATTTAAATTCAGGACTTGGCAAAATTTAAAATTACTAATAGATTAACACAATTGTTTTGGATTAGTATGAAAACTAATGTAATTCTAAATTACAATCACTCATTTTGATTGAGTCATAGTACTATATACTAATGTATACACAAATGCAATAAACAATAAATGACCTTCAAATTTTAAATTACTCAGAGTTCCAGAATGGAGCTTGTTGATTGGTTGGATGGCTTGAGATTATTATTATTTTTTAATTCTGTTTTTGTCCAGAAGCTCTTCCAAGCATTAAGATTGTCAAGCTTCTACTCACATGCCATTTTAAGATATTCAGAGATTAACAAAATATTGGATTGAAAATGAACCTTAAAATTCATATAGCCCAATGATCTCTTAGCTCTTAGCAATTCTGTCCTTATAAAAATAAGTTACATATATTAGAGACTCACAGCAACTCTTTAAAGCAGGTAGAATAATGATAATTAATTTTTACAGATGAAGAAACTGAAGATCAGACAGGCAAAGCAATTTCTCAATTGGAGCCTAGGACTTGAATTCAGATCTTCTGACTCTAGATGATTTAATCATTTTATGACATATTTTTCCTAATAATGGGCTTCAAGAATGGAGGAAAAAAATAATTTATTGAGCAATATGTGAAACAGTTAATGAGGTTAATTGGTAAGCTTGCCATTTGTTTTAATATACAAACAACCAGTGATGTTGGAATGAGCAGAGGACTTAACAAGATTTAGGTATAAGTCCTGGATCAGCTTTCTGAGTTTGGGGAAGAAAGATATTCTAATCCTTAGATGCCTCCCATGTTGAATGAGAATAATAATACTTGCTTTAAGAAACTGTTATCAAATGAATTGCTTTATGTGAAGGTGCTTGTGAATGAGAATAATCAGAATGGTTGATGTTGTTGATAGCCTTGTAGTTATATAAGGAAGCACATAGGTTCAAAAGAGTGACCCTTTCAATTCCCCAGTGCTTTTTCCTGTGTGACCAAGGGACCAGGAGACACACAGTTTAACTTTGGAAGGGCTGTCTGGAAAGAATTCAAAATAAGTTTCACAAAGCCAGTTGGAATTTAATAATGCATGAAAAATACACCAAGGGGAGGAAAGAACCAATTAGGAAGCAATTAAGAAGATTGCAATAACAATGCATCTTAATAAAGTACAAAAAATATTACACTACAAATAGGAGACAAAGTAGTTACCTGTGGAAGAAAAGAGAAGTGGAAATAGAGTTTCCAAGGTAGATATTACGAAAACAGAATAGAAAAGGAAAAACAAAACTGTATTTCACTATCTTTTTTTCTGCCTGTTCATATCTCAAGCATCCTTCAAAAACCTTTCCCTCTGACATTCCTTTAATCATTTATATTCAGCACTATTATTAAATTCCTGGTCTTAATTAACAATCTTTAAAAATCTAACTCTCATAATTCCCCAAATAGAAAGTACAAATGGTTAGTGAACTCTTGAAAAATAATCAACTATCTTTAAATTCAAATAAGTACAAATTGAAACAATTTAATATCCCATGTTAGTTTGAAAATTATAAACGAATTTTAAGTATTTTTTTAAAAACCCTGCTCTCTGTTCATATTTGCATTTGGGGATCCTCCTTAATATTGAGCAGCAGGGATTTCTCCAAGCATGACTACCAAGCAAGTGCGGTGTGGAGGTCCATAAGGACAGGAGGTCCCTAAAGAGACCAGAAGACTGGGCCGGGCATGGTGGCTTACGCCTGTAATCCCAGCACTTTGAGAGGCCGAGGCGGGTGGATCACGAGGTCAGGAGATCGAGACCATCCTTGCTAACACGGTGAAACCCTGTCTCTACTAAAAATACAAAAAATGAGCTGGGCGTGGTGGCGGGTACCTGTAGTCCCAGCTACTCGGGAGGCTGAGGCAGGAGAATGGCAAGAACCCGGGAGGCGGAGCTTGCAGTGAGCCGAGATGGCGCCACTGCACTCCAGCCTGGGCGACAGAGCGAGATTCCGTCTCAAAAAAAAAAAGAAATCAGAAGACTGAGTCAATTGGCACCTCAGCTCCAACAATGGAGTCACAAGAATTCAGATTTAAAACCAGTTTACTATTGATTAATAAGTGTGAGAGGTGATAACTTTATATCAGATGATTAATTTTCACAGTAATCTCTGCTTATTGTTATACCCCCATCTGAGCAAAGGAGAGAAATAAAACTGAGGGATTAGCTATCTTTTCCAAATTCAGGGTCTTAGTGAAAATCATGCAAGTTATAGACATGAAACGGCTTTGAAAACTAATTAAATGTCATTATTATTATTATTATAAAATAGAACAACCTATTTGAGCAATATTAAATGTTAAAAGTTGCAAACAAAAGAAGTTAATGGTGTGTGCACCTAAAATTCTCAATAGTAAAAAATAATAAGAAATTTTGAAGATGGTTTTAAACGTTTACATTTCTTTTCTATTTTGATATGATATTGGACATCAAAGCCAAAATTGTGGTATGGATATTTGAAATCAGCTTTAAACAAGCTACATAATTTTTATTAGATTTGTTTTTCATTATTTGGAATATTAATATGATTTCCCCAGTCACTCATTTAAATCCTTTACATGTGTCCAAACCCAGAGTGATCTGTCTGGGTACTGATCTGGCTACCCAAAAACTAGGAGTCTGTTATATTAGCTTTAGTACCTTACTATTGCCACTTGAGTTAGATATAGGGCTTTATTGTTTACTTTCTTTTAATTTTTGTTAATTTTGATAAGGATATGGACAAATATTCTTCATATTTGTTTAATACGTGTGAGTCTTTACCCCAGAATTGTTTTATGCATTCTGTGGAGCAAAGGCTATATTTTATTTTACAATTTTTTAAAATTCTGTGTACTTTTGCTAGGCACCACTTGATAGAGTGCTGGATATAGTGTAATCCACTCTCCTAATGCATGGGGGAATCAGGAAGAATGAAAAAACCTGGGATCAAAGAATGGAAAGAAACTGTAAGATGACATAGGACCTGCCTATGCCCTGATTTCGCAGTTTGCCTGTCTAGACCCTCAGCACCACTTGACCTTTATCTAAAACTCTACCTACAGTTCCACCAAAGTTTTAGGGACAATTCTGGTCTTAGGAAGAGAGGGATTTGGGGAAACTCTATCACATTTAAAAGTCAAGTGCCTCAGTAATATGAACCCATATTTCTGGACTAGTTTTGACTTTTGATCCAGGTAAAACTCTTTGAGCTTCTGCCTTATTACCAAATAAAGTCCAGTATAGGATCTTATCCGTTTCTGGATTCCCATTTTGATAACCTTCGATTACTCCATTCTCTCTCTACAAGGGCATTGCCTGCTTACCTGAGACAGCACTGTGAATTGGAGAGAACACTGGCTTTGGAATCACACAGGTCCAAGTTTAAATCCTGACTTCATCATTCCCTGGTATGTGATTGTAGATACTTATTTATAAAATTGAGTTATCCAATCTATAAAACACGATCAGTTATACCCAACTCAAAGAGTTGTAATGAAAATCAAATGAGATTCTAAAAACTTGTGCTTTAAGTTTTTAAACTCAGAAAATATTAATTTCTTTTTATTTTCCTTTCCATTTATCTATCTATCTTAGAAACTATACCATTCTCCTACACTTTATTTATATGCTACACTTAAGCTATAAGCTGTGTGCTTATAGATCTCCACAATGTCAAGACTGCTCTCACTGCAAGCCTGCCTGTGTGTTCCTAGGTAGGCAGTCTAGTTCTTTCATGTATAATGTACTCTAGAAACTTGTATGACAGTCACAGATGCAAAATAAATGAATTAAATATTTTAAGAGTTCCAGTCCAAGGCATCAAGTAGATATTCCCCAAATTATGATGTAAATATTCCATTTTACTGTTATATGTAATACAATGTATATGTGATTATTTAAAATACAGATTAAATATCAAATAAGAATAAGAAAATATAGTTAAACAATTTTTTCCTTCAAACTGTTTTTCTCAGCTTATTCGAAAGACAATGAAAAACAGTTTTAACATTACACATAAAGGTATGCTGTTCATCATTTTGCAAAGTATTTTGCAACTTTGAAAAAATTTTGTAAAGGTAGTATGAATCACCAGCCTGTTTCTCTTTATAAAAAAAAATCTGTTCTACTTTAGGAAGATATAAACTTTTTGTTGCATTTGGATTACTGGGATGCTTTTATAATGCCCATTATAAAATTATAATTTTAAGTATCATTGGTAATTTTTTTTTTAAGAGAAGCTGCCTGCGTTCCTTCCCTCTACAATGCTCATTCCTTCAAACAGAGGTGTGCTGAAGTTGGCTTGCATCAGAGAGGAGAGCTGATTGCATTTCTTTCCAACTATGTTATCATGGTGTCATATCGGCAGGCTATGATGGGAATATTTGAACCATGGAAATCTATAAATGCTACAAATTAAGAATATTTGTGTTATTTTATTTTATTTTATTTTATTTTTTTGAGACAGTCTAGCTTTGTCTCCCAAGCTAGAGTGCAGTGGTGCAATCACACTCACTGTAGTGTCGACCTTCTAGGCTCAAGCCATCCTCTCACCTCAGCCTCCTGAGTAGCTGGGACCACAGGCACATGCCACCACACCCAGCCAATTTTTGTGGGTTTTTTTGTAGAGATGGGATTTTGCCATGTGGTACAGGCTGTTCTTGAACTCCTGACCTCAAGCCTCTACCCACCTTGGCCTTCCAAAGGGCTGTGATTATAGGTGTGAGCTACTCTGAGCAGACTATTTTTTGAGAGCTAGTTTTCGAAGTTACACCCTTACCCTACCATCTCAACCCTTGTTATTTCTGCTTATACTCAAGAGTCATCAGATTACACCTGAATTTATATGTTCTACAAAAATCTCTTGAGTGATCATCTTTATTTATGTGGGTTCAGGAGGCAACATTAACTAAGAAGAGGGCAACAAGCTCTTTGCTTTCTTTGCTTGCTGAACAAAAGCTTAATCACGTTTTGGGTACCTTCGTACCCTTTATTTTCACAGGGTAGAAAGTCAATGATTTGTACAAGGCTTTCCAGAGTGAGAAGAGATCAAGACCCAGCTACAACTGCCCATATTTTCTAAAAGGGAAATCATTTAGTGTGGACCAAATTGTTTGCACTTATGACTCCATGAAAAAGGAGGTGAATATGCCTGGTGTATTAAAATTATAATGAATTCAAAAGGAGTCTGAGGAAGTGAATTGGATTTAACATAAAATCAGGGTCTGTGGGATAAGCCTTGCTTTCGCACCTCCTGCTGCTGCTATTTGTGGTAGCTCCCATCCTGGCCACCATGGCAATTGAAAAGTGGCAAGTGGCTGTGCCTAGGGAATAATTGCTGAGAATCAGAACCATTGCAGGGGATCAGAAGGAGAGTGTGATTTTGGAGCCCCTGTGTAGACAGGGAGTTGGATTAGCAAAGGTTTGCCAGTGGCAGAGGACTTGTGTGAGTCGTTAGGTAGGGGCACAAAATGCGTGACAGAAGAGAAAGACTGGAGAGGTGGACAAGATCAATCCCACTTCTATTCATTTTCCGTCTCACCTTTGGAATCAAGTCTGCCTTCCTGAGTTTGGGCAATTTGGGAAACATGTTCTCAGGAGTGAGTTGCTGGACTTTCTGATTTTAGGCCAGGGAGTAATTAATTTGGGAAATTAAAAAAAGATATGACCGTATTCATTAATCTACCAATTCAACAAAGATTTATTTAACTCTCACTACCTTGAAGGCACCGTATGGGTACTTGGGATAAAGCAGTGAACAAAACAGCCAAAGATCCCCACCCTCATGGACCACATTTGCATTGTTTGTATTCTGAATATGTGGAGCAAATCACATTGTACATTTCCCCCACTTCTGCATTGCTCCTTTCTTCAGAAATTAATTTATAGCATTTGGTATATACTTTCAATTTTTCTCTTTCTTCACAATTATGTCCAAGCATTTACATTTTTGATATGCCTATGTATTTGTACTTTTTCACAATTATCACTGGTATCTAAATTTTAATGTATTCTATTTTTCATTCATTTGGTTAAATGGGTAATTAAGTCAAACATACTTGATGTGACCATTTTTGTAATTGTTTTACTTCCTGGAGGTGCTTAATAATTTCTTACTAGATATTTGATCAATAATTGTTGATCATTTCCTTCAACGGTTTCAAGGGTGATGCGGGATAGAGGCAGTATGGTAAGATTCTTTGGTATGGACAATCCATAAATAAGTCAATTTTTTAAAAAATGATAAGTTCCTTCTGTTTCTTAACTTTGAGTCCTAAACAGAAAAACAGTCTAAATCTAATGTTGTAATTGTTTGCCCTGGGTTAGAGTGCAAAGAAGATTTAGAGACTTGAATTGAAATCCAGTACTCCCTCTTATTGACTAGGTAAACTTGCGCAAATAATTTAAACTTGCTTAGAATCTATTTCTAATTAGTAAAACAGGGGCAATACCCAATTCACTGGTTAACAAATAATGTACATAAAATAATATTAACAGCTAAGCCTATCGAGTGGTAACTCTGTGCTGTCACTGTCACAATTAGTCTCTTCTTTCTCATGACAATTTTTTTAGGTAGCTATTATTATTAGCCCCATTTTACAGATAATTAAATTAAATTAAACCATGGAAGTTGAATAACTTGCCCCAATTCACGCAACTAATAAGTAGCAAATGTGGGTTATGATTAAGAGCACATTTGCTATTGATCATTAATCTATTTGGCAAGGTTTGTCCACAACACTACTGGCATTTTGGGCTGAATAATTCTTTGTAGTGAGGGCTGTCTTTGCATTGTGTGAAGTTAAATAGCATCTCTAACCTCTACCCATGAGATGCCAGTAGAACCCCCACTCCCAAATATAACAACCAAAAATTTCTCAGACCTTGCCACGTGTACTTAGAGGAGCAAAATCAACCCAAGTTGTTAAGAACCATTACTCTACTGCATACTGCCTTCGTAAGAATGTATAATGCATAATCCCCCACAGGCAAAAATTAGCACGTGTAAGAAGTGTTCTAAAGAAATGCTGTTTATCTGTTTTCCTACTTTGGGTAACGGAAACCCAAACAAAATTCATGCTCATCTGTCAATGTATTAAAATACCTCACAGATTTATTAAGGGGGATGCTAAAAAGATAATGAAGGATTTTTGAGGATTATTAAAACTATGACAAAAATATTTTTGATTTACTAAATATACTTATGTGTGGTAAACAATAGTTAAGAAAGAAGCTATATTGGTGATCATAATAAGGATAATAATGATGATTATGATAATAATATAATTTGTCAGGCTTTGTTAAAATTACTTTATATATATTATTACATTTAATAGAAGGTAGGACTACCTATTATCACTATTGTCTGAGTTTTATAGATGATAAAACTGAGGACCAGAAAGGTCAACATTTCTTTCCCAAGGCTGGCAGAGCTGATCATGTTTTTCTATTTCCTCTGCCTCTAATTCTGTTTAGATATGAATTTCTTGGTTATAACCTGGTTCTGTGCTTTAGAGCATTCAGAGGGGTATATTTTAAACCTCTTTTGGTGATAATAATCACTTTTTGCTTGCATTCTAAATACACTCCACAGGAACATTTTCTGCTTTTCACCACTGAACATTGCCTGGCAGACATACCTTGGTGCATTATTAAATCTCTTTATGTTCCATATCATTAACAATACCTGGATCTAGGAAAAAGGGAAAGCAGAATTGCACAGGAATTCATATTGGCTTCCACTGAATACCTGTATCACACCTGTGATGACCTAAAAGCTTTAAAAAAAAATGAGAAACAACAACAACAAAATCTAAAACAGAACATACCAGATTTGCATCTGTTAGGGCTTTTGCCTGTGGGTGACAGAAACCAATAGATCTAGTATTACATAACATTAAATTGCATACAAAATTTTTAAATGGACCAGAGAAGTAATGGGTTCAGCTTGGACCCACGAAGTCAAACACAACACAGTCAGGAAAAGCACACAACTACACAATGGGACTATTCTTAGAAAAAACACTGCCACCACTGCCTGCCTCTACACATCTATGAAAGGATTAGATTCTAGAATTTAACTCCAGTCACCCCAGATATACCAAATGTTTCTTCACCATTCACTTGCCCATAGAGTCTGCACTATGACCAAAATTAAATAACAATTCTCTTGCCATGGTAACTTTTGCATCCAACTCACAGGTCTGTGTCTACTTGGTAGAAGTTAACTCATGTGCTGCACTATAGCTGCAACCGTCTGAGAAATGTAGTTTTACCCTTCTTGTCTTCATAACACAAGAATGGAAGCTAGAAACAAGGAGGTTGAAATAAGAGCGGAATGGGCCAATTTACAGTACTTGTCACCATTTTTATATGGAATTATAGAAATAGAAGCATGCTGTCTTTTCCTTAGTGCAAAATATTGAAAGCATAATCCATAGCAGTCTAATGCTTATAAACTGAAACACACTGGAATACATTGCCTTGCACATAATAGTGGTCCAATAAATATCTGTTGAAGTAAGTTAGATATGCAGTGCAACTATAAGGTACTCTAAAGGAAAGGAAACTTATTTATTGAGCTACTTCTACACTAGCAACTTTTTGTGTTTTGTGTTTTTTGTTTTTTGTTTTTTTTTTTTTTTTTTTGATACGGAGTTTCAATCTTGTTGCCCAGGATAGAGTGCAATAGTATGATCTCAGCTCGTGGCCACCTCCGCCTCCCGGGTTCAAGTGATTCTCCTGCCTCAGTCTCCCAAGTAGCTGGGATTACAGGCATGCACCACTATGCCTGGCTAATTTTGTGTTTTTGTAGAGATGGGGTTTCTCCATGTTGGTCAGGCTGGTCTTGAACTTGTGACCTCAGGTGATCCGCCCACCTCGGCCTCCCAAAGTGCTGGGATTACAGGTGTGAGCCACCATGCCCGGCCTACACTAGCAACTTTATATACTAATTATATTTATTTTCCCCTGCAACCATATGAAAGAGCCCCATATTGTAGATTTGAATACTGGAGGTCAGTAATTACGTGATTGAGTGAGAACCCAAAACTGGTAAATGGAAAAACATCTTATTTTTTCTAAAAACCAAACACAATTTGGTTTTGCATCAAATTGACCTATCTCCCAACTGATTGGGTTACAGTACGTATTTACTTATCCACATAAGTACAATTTTTAGGTTGAGTGCATAGAAAATGGACAGTGAGCGTTAGGAGGCCTATTTCACCTTTTTTGCTCTTGAATTTCTGGAAGAGGATCTGCTCCTGAAAACAATATTCTCAAGGGAAGACCAAAACAAAAACATGATAAAGATCAAGCTTTAAATATAGAAGAGGTACAGGGACAGGAAGCAGAAGTACAATTATGTTGTTGCCTTAAGAGAATTCCCTGTTCCCTAATCTACCTTCTTATACAAATTCCCTACTCTAACAAGATTGACACCTCATGTCGACTATTGCAATTCTTCTCACACGTTTCCAAAGCATTCTCTTTCTTCAAGGATCAGATCAAATTCCTCTTATCTCCAAGGCCTTCCCTAACTTTATCTCTTTTCTTTCCTATGCACATCTGTGGGACATGGTGTCTGTTAGATGGTATAACAATGAATTTTCCTGGAACATTTTTTGTTGTATATTAACATTATAATTTCCAAAGTATACATAACTTTTTAAAAATTGAATCTTTCATTCTGAGATAACTGGAGATTCACATACAGTTGTAAGAAGTAGTACAGAGTGATCCCATGGTAAAGATACCCTTTACCCTGTTTCCTCCAGTGGCATTTCATTGTAGTTTTAATTTACATTCTTTAAATGGTTAATAGTGTTGAATATCTTATGCTTAGTTGCTGTCTATATATCTTTCCTGAAGAAATGTCTTGTTCATTTCTATAGTCCAGGTTTTGATTGGATTGTTCTTTATTTTTACTGTTAGGTTTTGAGAGTTCTTTATATTTTAGAATACTAGTTCTTTGCCAGATATGTGGTTTGCAATTATTTTCTGTCAGTGTTAGTCTTTTTATCCTCTAAACATTTGGTCTTTTACAGACAAAAATATTTTAATTTTGATAAAGTCCAGTTGAACATGTTTTACTTTTATAATTTGTAGTTTTGCTATCGAGTCTAAGAATTCCTTGCCTACTGTTAGGTACCAAATATTTTCTCCTATGACTTTTTTTCCTACACATTGTGGAGTTATACATTTTATGTTTAAGCCCATGATCCATTTTAAGTTAATTCTTGTATAACATATCAGTGTTAGGTTACAGTTCTTTTATCCTCTCCATGGGTCCATGGGTATCTAATTATACCTTTTAAAATATCAGTTGGGCATATGTATGAAGGTCTATCTCTGGTTTCTCTATTCTGTTCAATTGATTCATGTGTCTATCCTTCTGCCAGTACCACACAGTGCAAATACTAATACTTTATACTAAGTCTTGAAATTCAGTAGCTTTATTTCTTTACTTTATTCTTCATTTTCAAAATTGTTTTAGCTAATATAGTTCCTTTGTCATTTCACATAACTTTTAGCATAATCTTGCTTATATTTATACAAAATGCTGAAACTTTGATAAAATTGCATTAAACCTATATAACCTATGTATCAATTTGGGGAAGCTTGACATAATTACTATGCTAACTCTCAAATGTGGTTTTTCTCTCCATTTACTTAGAACTTTAATTTTTAAAATCAGTGTTGTGTAGTTTTAACATACAAGTCTTATATATGTTTTGTAAGATTGACACCCTAGAATTTCATTTTTGAGTGATTGTAAATGGTACTGCATTTAAAATTTTAAATATCTATGTGTTCATTAGTAATGTATAAAATATAATTGATATTTTATCTTGTGTCTTACATCTTGTGAATTTGCTGACCTCAGATATTAGTTCTAGAAACTTTTCTTTTAGATTCCCAGATATCTTCTATTTAAAAAAAGATATCATCTTCAGTTAAACAGTTTTATATTTTTCTTTCCAATCTCTTTACCTTTTTTTTTTTTTTTCTCTTTTGTGCCCTAATGCACTGGCTAGAATTTTCCAGCACTATGTTGAATAAGAGTGATGAGAATGGACATCCTTGCCTTGTTTCCATCTAATGGGGAAAGCATTCAGTCTTTCACTATTGAGTAATTATAATTTTAGCTACAGGTTTTTCTACACAGGATTTTTTTAAATCAAGTTAAAGAATTTATCACTATTCCTGTTTTTCTGAGAGTTTCCATTATGAATGGGTGTTATAATTTGTCAAATGGTTTTATGCCTACATTGATTGATGTAATCATGTGATTCTTCTTTTTTTTAACTGCTTAATATGGTGCCTTAAATTAATTGATTTTCAAATACTGAACTAACCTTGCATTCCTGAAACAAAAAATTATATTATATGCAAAGAATAACAGTTTTATGTTTTCTCTTCTGATCTGTATGTCTTTTATTTCCCTTTCTTGACTTATTTCACTAATTATAATTGTGTGGCTTTGTCATAGTGTATACTTCTTTTTATGTACTGTACTATTCACAAATAGAATTTGCAAATATTTGTTAAGGATAAATGGGTATATATTCATGAGGGCTATTGATCTGTAGTATTTTTTTTTTTTAGTGCTGTTTCTGTCTGGTTTTGGTATCAGAATAATACTAAATTCATAAAACAAACTAGATATTATTCCTTCACTTTTTATTTTCTGTAAGAGATTATGTAGAGTTAATGCAAATTATTTTAAAAATGTTTGTGAGAATAATCCTGTGAAATCATCTGGGCCATGAAATTTCAGTTTTGGGGAGTTTTAAAATTATTCATTCAAGTTCTTACATTAGCACATAGTATCCAAGTAATTTATTTCATATTGGGTTGGTTGTAGTAGTTTTTGTTTTTTGAAGAATTGATCCATTTCTTCTACTTTGTCAAATTTATGCATATAGATTTGTTCATAATATTTCCTTGTTATTAATTTGATGTCTGCTGTCAGTAAAAATATCTTGTTTAATTCCTGATATTGGTAACTGGCATCATTTCTCCTTTTACTTTGTCAACGTTGCTAGAGGTTTGTCAATTTTATTGATCTTTTGAAGAAATAGCTCTTTGATTAATTGTTCTTTTCTACTGTTTTTTGGTTCCTAATGTCATTGATTTCTACTTTTACCTTTAATATTTACTTTCTTCTGCCTGCGTTGGGTTTATTTACTCTTCTTTTACTAGATTCTTCAGGTGGGCGCTTAGATTATTGATTGGAGATGTTCCACTTTTTCTAATACATATATATTCAGTGCTATAAATTTCCCTCAGTACAGCTTTAGTTGTGTTTCATACATTTTGTTGTTTTGTATTTTTATTTTCTTCATTTTTATGTATTTTTTTAATTTACTCTGAGATTTCATCCTTTATCCATGATTTATTTAGAAATATGGTTTTTAGTTTCCACCTGTTTGTAGATTTTCCTGATATCTTTCTCTTATTGATTTGTAACTTGATCACATTAAGATAGGGTAGCACCATATGTGTAATTTTTAAAATTTCTTTTGAAGACTGTTTTATGATCCAGTATATGGCCTATCTTAGTATATGATATGTGGGCACTTTAAAAGGAGGTGCATTCTGCTATTGTTGGGTAGAGTTTTAAGTGTTGTTTAGATCCTGTTGGTTGACGATATTACTGAGTTTTTCTACATCTTTGCTGATTTTCTATCTAGTTGTTTTTATTAATTGTTGAGAATGCATGTTAAAGTCTCCAACTAATATTATATTATAAATAGTTTATTTATTTATTTATTTTTTAATGTATGCATGTATGTATTTTTGGAGATGGGGTCTCACTCTGCAACCAGGCTGGAATGCAGTGGCGTAATTCAGACTCACTGTAGCCTTTACCTCCTGGCCTCAAGTGATCCTCCCGCCTCATCTTTCTGAGTAGCTGGAATTATGAGTGCTTGACAAGCTACCATGCTTGACAAAGTTTCCAACCATAATAGTGAGTTTATTTATTTTTTCAACTCTACCATGTTTTGTTTTACACATTTTTGAGGTGAAAGTAAAGGGATGAAATGATGTATCATGCAAACATTAATCAAAGGAAAGCAAGAATCACTGTATTAATATCAGATAAAATAGACTTCAAAGCAAAGAAAATTACCAGAGACAGAGACAGATATTCTATAATGATAATAGGGTCAATGCACCAAGAGGACCTGGTAATCCTAAATGTGTGTGCTCTAATACACAGAACTGCAAACTATGTGAAGCCTACATTTTTATATTTTTAAGTGAATGTCCTGTGGAAAGCATATAGTTGGGTCACATTCTTCAATCTACTCTGCCAAACCCTCTTTTTTGATTGGTATATACAATTCACATTTAATAAAATTACCATAAGTTAAGGCTTATATATACCATTTTATTTTTCTTATTTGTTATCTCCAAATTTGCTTTCTCTGTTTTCTTTTTTCTGCCTTCCTGTAGGTTATTGGAACAGTGTTACACCCACCAATCTCAAAACAATAATAATTTATTTAGCTCGTGATTCAATGATTTGGCAGTCTAGCCTGAGCTCTGCTGATCTGGGCTCTTCTGGTTTCAGCCGGGCTAAATTTTTTTATCCACAGTAAACTGCTACTGGTAGGCTGGCTAGTGGCTCAGTGGTTTTAGATGGCATCATTCCCATGTCTGGTGGTTGGCTTGAAGTTTCCTGGGGCTATGGTGGTGAATGGACCACCATCTCTCATCATGTAGCAGGGTAATCTGTACTTGTTAACATGGTTGATCAGCAGGTTTTTAAGAGAGAGTGCAGAAGCATGCACAGTCTCCTGGTGCCTAGATTCCGAACTAGCACTTCTGAAAGAGTCTACTGTCCAGAATAAGGCACAAGCCTACTTAGATTCAAAAGCTGGAGAAATAAATACCATCTCTTGATGGAAGAAGTTGTAAAGTCACATTTTAAAAGAATTTGCATATAGGAAGGAATCACAAATTATGGCAATTTATACCAACCATAGGATCCACATGTTTTTATATCTTATACACTCAATTATACTATAAAACCCTTGAGTAGTTTAAAGAACAGTGAGCATGGTCTTATTAACTAGGAAAATTTAAGTGGATGAAATGAGGAGTCTATATTTTAAAAAATCCTTGGGGTATACTAGACATAAAATAATTTCTACCTGAGAAAAGTTTAATTTCAGATCTAAGAGGAAGTTATTTTCCCAGCAAAAAACAGAGTGGAATATGCCTCAATCAAAAGATTCAAAATATGTTGTGTTGAGCATATCTGTAGTAAATATTAAAAGATAAAAAGAAAGGAGTCAAATAACAAAGACTCTTAGATCAGGGAAAGAAAAAAGACAAATTGGCCGTGTTTTTTGTTTTTGTTTTTGTTTTTTGAGACAGAGTCTTGCTCTGTCAACAGGCTGGAGTGCAGTGGCGTGATCTCGGCTCACTGCAACCTCTGCCTCCAGAGTTCAAGTGATTCTCCTGCCTCAGCCTCCTGAGTAGCTGGGACTACAGGTGTGCGCCACCATGCCCAGCTAAATTTTTTGTATTTTTAGTAGAGACGGGGTTTCACCATGTTGGCCGGGATGGTCTCGATCTCCTGACCTTGTGATCTGCCCGCCTCGGCCTCCCAAAGTGCTGGGATTACAGGCATGAGCCACCACCCCCGAGCCTCCCAACCCCAACTTTTTTTTTAAATTGAATATGGAATATATTAAGGTTCACTAGAAAAATACAACATAATTTAAACTACTTTTATTATAGACACAGTTTGAATACAGGGCAGGTGGACACTGACATCTAGGGTTGTGGGAGCCAGTCTATTGCTATAGTGGGCCTGAAGTCTGTGGCCTTGGGGCTGCCTGGTGCTGGGGGCAGTCTGGAGCCTGGAGCCTCTGGTATCAGCTTGGCACTGGAGCAGGCCTGGAGCCTGGGGCTGCAGGATTTATTCAGGCACTGGGATGGATGTCGGGGCTCAGTTCACAAGTACCCATCTGAAGTCTGGCATTGTTGGGGTTTGTGTGGTGCTGGGTTTAACTAAAGTGGGCCACTTTGGGAGTCTGAGGCAAAGTCCAGTGTTCACTTCCCTCTCCTTCCCCTAAGTGGAGGGTATCTCTCTCCATGCTGGGCTGCCTGTGGTTAGGGAGACAGTGAGGCAATTAATGTAAACCCGTCCTTCCTACTCTCTTTAATGCATGTTTTCTTATTTCTTTGCTAAAACTAGGTACTGTGATCTCTCGCATGATTTTCTTAGCTCTTATGAAGGTATTCTTGTGTGTGGATAGTTGTGTGAATTGATGTTTCTGTTATGGGAACATGCACAGGAGAGTCCCTTCTGCCATCTGGCTTTCTTGGGAGATTTCAAATTGCTACTTCAACCTCTTTATTTGTTACTGGTCTATACAGGCTTTCTGTTTCTTCCTGGTTCAATTTTAGTAGTAGTATGTTTTTAGGAATTCACCCATTTCATCTAAGTTATCCAGTTTGTTGGCATATAACAGTTCATAATAAGCTCTTATAATCATTTTTATTTCTGAAGTGTTTGTTGGAATGGCTCCACTTTCATCTCTAATTATATTTGAATCTTCTATCTTTTTTCTTAGTTAGTGTAGCCAAGAATTTGTCAATTTTATTTTTTTCTAAGAAAGCAACTCTTGGTTTTGTTGACTTTTTTGTACATTTTTCTATTTTCTGTTTGATTTATTTTTGCTCAGATCTTTATTATTTTCTTTATTTTTCTAACTTTGGGTTTAGTCTCTTCTTCATGTTCTAGTGACCCTAGGTATAATGTTAGGTTGTTTATTTCAGATCCTTTTTCTTTTTTAAAATGCATACTCATAGGCATAAACTTCCCATTTAAAATGCTTTTGCTGTGGGTTTTATTATGTTGAATTTTCATTTTTGTTTGTCTCAAGATATTTTTAAATTTCCGTTTTGATTTCTTATTTGACCCATTGGTTGTTTTGGAATGTATTTTTTAATTTTCACATGTTTTGTGAATTGTCCATGTTTTCTCTAGTTATTGATTTCCAGTTTCATACAATTAGTGTCAGAAAAGATACTTGATATAGTTTCTATTTTATTAAATTTGTTGACTTGTTTTGTATCCTAACTTATGATATATTCTGGGAAATATTTCATTTGTGCTTGACAAGAATGTGTGTTTTGCTGTTGTTGGATGAAATATTCTAGTATATATCTGTGAGGTCTGTTTGGTCTAAAGTTTAGTTCAAGTCTGTTGTTTTCTTATCAATTTTCTTTCTAGTTAATCTATCTGTTGTCTAAAGAAGAGTACTGAAGTCCCCTATTATTATTGCAGTGCTGTCTATTTCTTCCTTTAGATGTATTAATACTTGCTTTATACATTTAGATGCTCTAATGTTGGGTGCATATATATTTACAATTTTTATGTCCTCTGGATAAATTGACTATTTTATCACTATATAATTACCTTCTTTGACTCTTGTGCAGTTTTTGACATAAGATCTGTTTTATCTAAGTATAGCCACACCTGCTTTATTTTAGTTACCATTTGAATTAGATACTTTTTTATTCCTTCACTTTCAGCCTATTTTTAAAATTAGAGTGAGTCTTTTGTAAGCAGAAGGTAGCTGTATCTTGACTATTTTTATTTATTTTTTACTTTAAAAAATCAATTCAGCTACGTAGGGGTAGTGGTGGGGGGAATGGGGAGATGTGAATCAAAAGGTAGAAAGTTGCAGTTATGCAGGGTGAACAAATCTAGAGGTCTAATGTACAGCATGAGGGCAATAGTTATAATATTGGGTGCTCTAACCACAAGAAAGAGAGGTAATATGTGAGTTATGGATGCTGGATTATTAGTCTACTCGACTGCAGTAACTATTCTACTACTTATAATTACATCAATATGTTTTGTTGTATACTTTAAATATGCACAATTAAAATAACAAGTTAAGTGTACCTCTGTATTATAAAGATAACACTATCAAAATATAAAAAATATTTTATACCCACAATTTACTAGTTATAACATGAAGGTTTTGTAACTTTCACCCATGGCACTCTGATTGGGTTATATAAAAGACTAGAAATTTGAATAAATTTATAGGATACAGAATTTCCTATATATGTATTGTCCCACCCTTTCTCTAAAGCTAAATGATGGATCTTTGAAAGGTACCACTCAGAGAAATTGGGAATGGCTGAACAATGGATAACTGGCCTTTCACTATATAGCTGAATGCTAACGTGTATGATTCTGTAAGTCTTCTCTTGGGGGCAACAATGGAAAACTGTCTTAGAAGAGCTTGATACTGCAAGACATTCCTACAGATGACTTCGGACTGACCCAGTTCTCCTTCTCTTTTTTTGCATACAGTTATGTAGAATAACTAGAATGTAATGGGAATGCAGTATCCTGATATAGGGAGGTACTGCTTGCAACAGTCTAGGCCTTGTTTCTGTCCCTCCTACGGCTTGTAGTATCTTGAGTTAGGGTGGAACTTCCCAGGCAAGCCAGGCTTTGTTCCTCTCTCCCCTGGAAGCAGGATGTTCTTCAAAGTTTTGCCCAATGTGTCATGTAGCCCCCAAGGTATCTGAACCTGGGCAGGTCCCTTATAGGGTCCTTCAGCTGTGGTGCAAAGTGGATCACGTGCAATCAAGACTCCATCCATCCTGGGCAGCTTGAGGAACCAGCCTACAATGGATCCAAGAATTCATCTGTCCCTGGCTGCCTATCTGTAAGTAATAAACCTGCTTTATATAACTTGTTGTGTGTGTGTTCTGTCTCACTAGGCTCAAATAGGTAACCAGTGCATAATGAACCTAAACAGTAGCCCAGGATACAGTAGGCAGGAGTATTTGAACCCGTGTTCTGGTGGTTAGCATAGTTATGATCTTTGCTATTTCCCACAAAGTGGGAGTCCTCCTTTGGGACTGGAAATTAGCAAAACTGCTTCTCAGATACATGCTTTCTGAATTAAGGGACACACAAGAATACCTAAAGAATTCATACCTAGAGAATTCTGGAAGTGATAGACTAATGGGTGTGGCCCATAATAGTAGAGCAATAGTGAGTCAACCTGTGCCACTACTGCTTGGCATGGTAAGGAGAGGACATTTTTATTTCCTCTGGAACAAGTGAATACCAGGAAAAGAAGACAAGCTAGAGCCATGCTAAATGTACTTTCAAGAAATGTAGATGAGTAAAGTGCTCTGCTGAAAAGTGAATAATTATGTCAGCCTCCAAAGCCTCTAAAGCCTCTGAAGAACCTACGTAAGTGACCATGTGATAATCAGAACTTGAATATCTACCAGACAAAGGCATTGGCATCCAATCAGTGTTAACTAGTAGAGTGAGATAATTAGGGAATAATAAACAAAAAAAATCAAGAAAATAAAAACCTTTTCCCCCTCCTTCAGTCATAAAGGACAATGAGAATGAATGAAAGAATAGAATATACCCCTTTCCCAAACTTTAGGTTATAACAGGGCATCAGAGGGGACAAACTTTGGGTTTTTTGGTAGATTGAATTTTGATTTAGATAGGTTTGAACCTTTAAAATCAGTGAGTCCATCTTAATTGTTAAAATATCACTGTTCTTATAACTGATAATGATACTAAAGTGAAGAAATTCACCTTTGGTATCACCATGGTAAGGAGAAGAGAGATTCAACAATGATTTAAAGCAATATTAGAAGAAAAATTTCCTTTTCATGACCCGTTGAATTCACAATGTTCAATGAATTGGTTCTATGAGAATTAAAGTATATGTTTTTTGACTGAATGGGCAAAAATGATGACAGCAGACAAATATCTGGTCTTAAGAGCAGACAGTCCATGTGAGACCTGCCTTCCATTCCTAACTTATACTTTAGAATAAGGCCTATACCACATTGTTAATGTATTTTTTCTGAGTGTAAACCCATTTTACATTTCATACATATCTGCATTCTTCATAACTCCTTGCTTAGGCTATGCAGATAGTAGATTTTTTATGAAAATATTGTTTAGTATTATATTATTAAAGATTAGCCCTTTAATTTAGATAACATGTGATTTTGATGTTTTGGTTAAACAGTGTTTAGAGGAGACAAGCACTCTGAGCAATAAATGTAATAATAGATGTCAATTTATAGCCATCTAGTCTAGCCTTCTGATTATGATGCCTCTTATGCATAAATGCAAGTAATTTCTTGTTTTGTTTTTCTTCTGTATTCCATTTATGGCAGTAAAAGCAACTATATTGACACACAAATTTCATTGCCTCTGATTAGTTCAATAAGCTCTGATCTCTTGTATTTAAGAAGTCCAGTAAATTTCTTAACTAAACTCTCTGTCCTTTGTTCATAACCTGAAATATTTTATAGAATTAGATTTTATCGATTCAGATTTAGCAACTGTTTTGAGCTCAATTTTGTATTAAGCACTGAATTTGGCACTTTCATACATGATATATTTTTTAGTCACAAAACCATTACATATTTTGATTTTATGTTGGTAAATTATTGAAGTCCCAA
This sequence comes from Theropithecus gelada, assembly GCF_003255815.1. Classification (NCBI taxonomy): domain Eukaryota; kingdom Metazoa; phylum Chordata; class Mammalia; order Primates; family Cercopithecidae; genus Theropithecus; species Theropithecus gelada. Next base: position 74,371,336 of record NC_037682.1, on the reverse strand, counting down.
GATATTGTGTGACTTTCAAAAGGATCCTGGCTGGAGAGCATTAGAACAGCAGAGGGAATACATAAGTGTTCCTGTCATGCAAATTACAAGGGAAAATACCCAAGCAACGTATCACAGACTTGCTGGAGCAGTTTTTATTCGGGAACACTTGCAGACAGAGATGTAGAAAACGTACCAGTCCCAAGTTTCTCATTACACTCTAGGCAGTGCACAGCCATCTGGCAGGACCAGACGTCAGCTTGCTGAAAAGAGACCCTGACACTTGGCTATGACACATGGAAGCTGAATCTGGGGAAAGTCCTTGTCTTTTCCTGGGGAAGAATAGAAGCCAAGATACAGTAGGAAAGTGATGTTGTGGAACCTGGGTTGTAGCTTTATCCTGTCATCTAAGTGTTCATGTTTGGGAAAGCACTGGCATCTTACCTGGCATAATGAGTCGTACAATTGCAATCAAGACTTATTGACCAAGACTGATTATTTTATTCACTTGGTCATGTCAGTTTCTGTGGCATTTTGCTGGAGACATACTTCTTTTCTGGTAAGTTGGCCTTCAAGTGATCAATCTTGGACAAGTTAATTCTTTTTTTTTTTTTTTAAAGTAGAGATGGGGTGTCACCGTGTTAGCCAGGATGGTCTCGATCTCCTGACTTCGTGATCCACCCGCCTCTGCCTCCCAAAGCGCTGGGATTACAGGCATGAGCCACCGTGCCCAGCCGGACAAGTTAATTCTTACCTCTCAATTGTATTTCTTCAAGTTTTGTACATGTTTTATAGATATTCTATCCACACAATGTTGATAAAATATATTATTTCAAGGAAAGTTTTAGGGCTGGATTTGAAACTGGGCCTTCTGACTCCAATTTCCTGTTATTATTTTGTTGCATTTTTGTTACAGTTTCTATAATCATTTTATAGCTGAAGATAATCCATGACAAAGTCAATATTACTCTTTAGAATTTGAAATTTTTTCTTCTGTAGGAAACAAGGAGACAAAAAAAAAAAAAAAAAAAACTTGTGGAGAGAAGTACGATTTGAGTTGTCCTCAAGGATGCAAGCTGACAGTATGGTGGAGGATGACTTGGAAAAGGAAAAAGAACTAGATTTAGGAAAGTGTAGTACATGTAATTGTTTAGTTACTACACAAGGAGATTTAAGTAGATTATTGGAAGTGAGAAAGAGAAACAATGGACAGATGCCAGAGGCAGAAGTGAGAATCTTTAGTAAGTTGTTAGTAATGGGGAGAGAGGAAAACAGAATTCTTGCCATGTAACTCTGAGGATTCCATCTTTGTTTCCTGGGAGATTGAAAGCACTATTGAAATAGGTGAGTCAAAGAGAAGCAGGTTTGACAGGATATTAATGACACGAATTTTAAATGAGCTGAAGAAGGCTCTTTGGGATAATGAGATAGAAACTGAGGTAACACCTGGACCAAGGTCTATAGATGGCAAATCATGACTGATTTCAAACAAACAAAAATACTGTTTCATGACTGTGTTGAGAGGTGGAGTTGGATTGCAAGTGGCTATGTGGGAAAGGTTGATTAGAAAGGGGTAAAAAGCAGTAAGTACAGGCTGCATTTTAGAGAAATTTGGCAAGGAAAGAAAAAGGGAATATGAGTACGAGGAATAGCAACCTTGAAAGAAATTTTCTATTGTTTTGTTTTTGGGATGGGGAATAAAAATTTTTATGTCAATTAGTCAAAGAAATACCAAGAAGAGGGTGATGCTTAAATTGTGAGAGGGTGATTTATAGAAAGTGGTTTTAGAGGCTATGGGAGAAAATGAGAATTTAGATGACACATATAGAACTTAATTTTAGAAAGAAGGAGGGGTTCATGCCTTTTTTGATAAATAGAAGAAGCAATGGAGGTCAAGGAAAATACTTTTTGAAGTGAAAGGGAAGAGTGCTGATAGTAATAACAAAATTATTGTATTATACATTGAAGTTTTGAGTGAATATTTATTGTGAGTCAGCTGCCTGAGAATGAAGCCAGCAAAGAGGAAGCAGAGCAAAGAAAGAGAGAGTGCCTGACTTCAATGACATTTATTGGATAATTTCTGGATGTTAGCTGCCCTTGTGGGCTTCCCATTATAAGACGAGGCACCCTATATTTTGCTAAAGATAGTTTGGGTTGGATGTTGGTTACTTGCAACATGACCTCCTCTACCGCAACCACAATTGTCTCTTTTCTAATTAACCTAATTTCAGCCATGGCCATAGCCATGTTGTACACTACAACCTCAAAGAATACTTCTCAAACCAAAATTCTAAGGTTTCCATCCTTTACTATCTTCTGTCTCTCAAGATTAATTCTTCCAATGCCCTCACTCTAATATAATCTTATTGCCCAGAGATTTCCATCTTGTTGAGTACAATCCATTTCCTTTATGTACCACTTTTATGTACCACCCTCTCACTTTTTTTTTTTTTTTTTAAATACTTTAAGTTCTCGGATACATGTGCAGAACATGCAGGTTTGTTACACAGATACAATTGTGCCATGGTGGTTTGCCGCACCCATCAACCCATCATCTACATTAGGTATTTCTCCCAATGAGATCCCTCCCCTTGCCCCCCAACTCCCCAACAGACCCCTGTGTGTGATGTTCTCCTTCCTGTGCCCATATGTTCTCATTGTTAAACTCCCACTTATGAGTGAGAACATGTGGTATTTGGTTTTCTGTTCCTGTGTTAGTTTGCTGAGAATGATGGTTTTCAGCTTCATCCATGTCCCTGCAAAGGACATGAACTCATTCTTTTATATGGCTGCAGAGTGTTCTATGATGTATATGTGTCATATTTTCTTTATCCAGTCTATCACTGATGGGCATTTGGGATTCCAAGTCGTTGCTATTGTGAATAGTGCTGCAATAAACATACATGTGCATGTGACTTTACAGGAGAATGATTTATAATCCTTTGCGTGTATACACAGTAATGGGATTACTGGGTCAAATGTTATTTCTAGTTTAGATCCTTGAGGAATCGCCACGCTGTCTTCCACAATGGTTGAACTAATTTACACTCCCACCAACAGTGTAAAAACATTCCTCTTTCTGCACAACCTCTCCAGCATCTGTTGTTTGCTGACTTTTTAATGATCGCCATTCTAACTGGCGTGAGATGGTATCTCACTGTGGTTTTGATTTGCATTTCTGTAATGACAAGTGGTAATGAGTTTTTTTTTATATGTTTGTTGGTCACATAAATGTCTTTTTTTGAGAAGTGTCTGTTCATATCTTTTGCCCACTGTTTGATGTGGTTGTTGTTTTTTTGGGTTTTTTTGTTTTTTTTTCCTGTAAATTTTTTTAAGTTCCTTGTAGATTCTGGATATTAGCCCTTTGTCAGATGGATAGATTGCACACAATCCTAATCACCCTCTCACTTTCAAAGCTCCATTCTGAGATATTTAGATTTCATGGTCCAACATAGTAAGTTCTTCCTTACAAATATTTTTGTTTCCCTTGCTCTTCTCTTCAACCCACTTGAAATATGAAGTCTAGCTAAACTCAATTAACTGTGTTCTCCATGGTGTTCTTTCATTTAAGATTGGAATACCAAAAAAGTATTGAAAGCTCTACTTGAGAAGGTGAGGCTTGACAACTCTGAGCTTCATAGTGAAGTGACCTGTGTATCCTAATTTGTTGGGGAAACTCTGAAGTTCATATCTTCAGGTGATATCCCATGAGCTAGTCAGATGTATTCTTGTCAGTAGAACATCATCATAACTTCCAGAACTCTGGGCACTGAATGAGGAAAGAAGGCCTGGTTATCAAAATCTAGCATGGGAATTTTCACTTAGTATTTCTGTTGACTGAAATCAAGCCTCAACTGTGCTTGATTTCTCCCAGTTGGGAGACCTTCTGTTTTACATTTTCAGAAAAAAACCCTGGTGATTTTTGAGGATAGGAATAGATAGTTGTCCAGCTTTGCCAAACAAAAGAGAGGATAAGGAGTTGGACTTCTCAAATATATCTTCAGACAATTCTCCTGATTTTAACCCCATTTTTATCTCAATTTCCAGGGATAATAGAGACACCAATGGTTGATCTTTCTGGGAATCCTCCACAGTAAATTGGGTTACTTCTAAGTTTAGCCTACTTTCAACTTAGGTTCTAGTTTTCTCAGGTTTAATGTCAGTACTATCTGGTTTGTATAATTTTCACATTTCAAAGTTTGATTGTTCTTGTATCTTTTCATGTCTTCTTTATCCTCATGGATTTATGCCTTTAAAAATATTGTTTGCTTCATTTTGGTTTAGTTTTAGAAGGGAGCAGAGATAAATTCATGTTTTCAACCAGGAATCTTATCCCGAAGTGACTCCATTCTTGAAGTATCAGAAATCTTTCTTCTCTGTACATTTTTCTTTAATTAGTTAATATATTGGCCTGACCTAGGTAAGACCTCCTTCATGACTAGTATGAAACTTGCCCAAGCTCTACAAAAGGGCAGTTTTTGCTCATCCCCACAGAGGAAATATTTCAGAATATTATGCAACTAATTCAATTAAATGTATTATTTTCTACTTTTTGACAGTAACGTGCTTGGCAATTTTACATACTTTATTTCATTTTTTTCCTCAAAACCAATCCTATACATTGTTTCATAATGCAAACATTGAAACTCTGGGAGGCTGTTACTTTCCCCAAACTACAAAGCTATTGAGTAACTGAGCTAAATACAAAACTAGTCTTTCTAATTCCAATTCTTTTCCCTCAGTTTTGTTTAAACATTTATTTTAATTTCAGTGGTTCATGCGCTGCTTTGTTTCATAGGTAAATTTGTGTCGTGAGGGTTTGTTGTTCAGATTATTTCATCATTCAGGTATTAAGCCTAGTAGTACCCATTAGTCATTTTTCCTGATCCTCTCCCTCCTCCCATCCTCTACCTTCCAACAGGCCCTTTTTCCCCATTTTTTCTTTGTATCTGAGATCTATTTGGACATGATAGATCCATTTGTTGTTCCCTGAAGAAATGTACTTTCTGTCATGCACACACATGCACATGAACATATACATATTTTCATTTTCTGAATGATTTGAGAATAAATTGGACAGACATCATGGTTCTTTATTTCTAAATACTTTAGCATGTGTATCCTAAGTTCAAATAAAAAACATAATATATTTATTGAATTAAGAAGGTATAACAATGATACAACACTGTTACACAATCCATAGTACAAATTCAAATTCCGTCAATTGTCCAGTAGCATTCCTTTTTATTTTTGTTTTTACTGAGTTCAAGATACAATCCTGTACTATAGATTCCATTTAGTTGTCATGCCTTCTTTGTCTCCTTTATTCTGAAACAGTTCCACAAACTTTCTTTGTCTTTCTTGACCTTGACAGTTGTGAAGAATGTGGGACAGTTTTTTTTTTGTTTTTTGTTTTTTTTTTGAAAATGTTTTCAATCTGCATTTATATAATATTTTCCAATGTTTAGATTCATGTTATCAACTTTTGGTAGAAATGACAAGATAGGATGTTGTATCATTCTCAGTGCATCATCTCAGAAGACTAGATGATGTTAGTTTATCCCAATCACATTTATGTTAACATTAATTGCTTGATTAAAGTGTTGTCTATCAGATTTCTGCACTATAAAGTTAGCATTATTTTCTTTGTAATTAAAAAAATACTTTGTGGGCTGGGTGTGGTGGCTCATGCCAGTAATCCCAGCACTTTGGGAGGCCAAGGTGGGCGGCTCACGAGGTCAGGAGATTGAGACCATCCTGGCTAACATGGTGAAATCCCGTCTCTACTAAAAATACGAAAAACTTAGCCGGGCGTGGTGGCGGGCACTTGTAGTCCCAGCTACTCGGGAGGCTGAGGCAGGAGAATGGCAAGAACCTGGGAGGTGGAGCTTGCAGTGAGCCCAGAACGCGCCACTACATCCAGCCTGGGCAACAGAGCGAGACTCCGTCTCAAAAAAAAAAAAAAGAAAAGAAAAGAAAAGAAAAATAAAAGTACTTTGTGAGGAGATACTTTGACATTATGTAAATAATCAGTCTTCAGTAAACTTTCTCTAGCTGAGTTTTAGCACCCATTGATAATTTTTGAAAATCTATTTTTTTTTTACATACAGTGTTTCACCTTCTACAATATGAGCATTTCCTTTTTCCTTTTCTTTCAGTGTAGACTTATGGGTTTCTCCTCTATTCAACTTCTTGGGGAAGTTTCAGCCATAATTCCTTCAAATACTTTTTCAGTATTCTTTCTCTTCTTCTTTAACTCCAATGAAATGAATATTAGATCTTTTGTTATTGTCTTTTAAGTTCCTCAGAATCTGTTCATACTTTTTTCTCTGCTGATTAGATTACATAATTCTTACTTATTTATAATCAAGTTTACTGGCTATTTTTACTGTCAATTACATTCTACTATGGAGTCCATTTAGTGAGTTTTTTCTATAATCTCAGTTATTGGATTTTTCAGCTCTTGTATTTTAATTTTAGTCTTCATATGTTTTTAGTTGCTGAAACTTTCTCTTATAGCATTTGTTTCAAAAATTTTGAAATCGCTCATTTGAGTATTTTTATAAGGGCTCCTTTAAAATATTTTGATGAAAATTGCCATATTTGAGCCATCTTGACTTTGGCATCTGCTGAGTGTCTTTTCCCATGACAGTTTAACCTTTCAAGGTTGAGTAATTTTTAATTGAATCCTAGACATTTTAAATATTATATCAAGACTCTAGGTCTTAATTTAAATGCTGTGAAAAATGTTGATGTTTTTGTTTTAGCAGGCAATTTATCCAGTTAGGTTCATGCTGCAAGTTCCAAACCTGCCTCTGTGCACTGGGATTCCAAAGTCAAACTGCAAAGCCTTTATGGAGCACTTCACATAGGTTTCCAAGTGCACCACCCCATGGACAGTCTGGGTCCTGGGCAGTAGTTTACCTATAGTTTAGTTCTCAAACTTTTAAGTATGTTAGTTAGGTTCCCATCATGGTGTGGGTGAGCCCAGAGCTCATAAACAACTTTATGAGGCCACTTGCCCAAGCTCCTCTCTCTTCGTCATCTCCCTAGTACTGTGATTCCCAGGTACTCTCTTTTACAGCGTGGTCCCATCCTGTTGGAACTGCTTCCTCACTAAAGGGAGAGAAAACTAGACTGCCTCAGAGTTTGGCTCCTGTGGCCTTCCATTATGGGTGGCTGTCTTCCACTCTTACCGGCATCCCCATGGGATTACTTGGGAGTTGGAGTAGGAGATATGGAGGGAAAAAAAGAAGAAAATAGGATGATTTCTGCACTCTTTCTGTGTGTATGAGAATTTCCTTCTAGGTCCTCCTTCCAGAACAGGATGAATTTTCCTAGAGCTCTCTCTATAGTGTGGTACTTACTTCAGGGTTCAAAGCTGTGTTAAATTCAGGCCAGATAACTCTGCAGGAAAACTTCACAAATGTGCTTTTTCCATCTTGCATGGATCAAACCTCCTGTTTCCTTTGACATGTGCTGTTGGAAGGAATTTAACAAGGTTGGGGTTCATAGTAGGAAGAATAGACAGCACAGAGAGTCCAGGGTCAAGAGGTAATGCTGAGAGGCAGTTAGCAACTTGGGTAGAGTCTTATAAACCATAAGGAATAGGGCTTCTTAGATGTGGCTCTTGGGTTTGAGTCTCCTAGAATATTTTTAAAAATTCAAAAAAAGTTTACAATTACATTGTATTTTAAATGTTTATACTGGCAAAGTGGTGATCTTATGGTAAAAAAACAAGTAACAGTGGTCTCATGTGATAATTTTAAGAAATACAAGATCTTACACAAATGTGCACAGTGGACCAAATAGCTTTCTTTTTTAAAATTTTTCTTCAAGTTTAGGGATACATGTGCAGAATGTGCAGGTTTGTTACATTGGTGTACATGTGCCATGGTGGTTTGCTGAACGTATGAACCCATCATCTAGGTTTTAAGCCCTCCATGCATTAGGTGTTTGTCCTAATGTTCTCCCTTCCCTTTCCCCTCACCCCCGACAGGTCTTGGTGTGTGATATTTCCCTCCCTGTGTCCATGTGTTCTGATTGTTCAACTCCCACTTATGAGCTGGAACCATAACATAAAAAATCATAACATTAAAAAACATAACATAACCTAAAACCAAAACATGCAGTGTTTGGTTTTCTGTTCCTGTGTTAGTTTGCTGAGAATGATGGCTTCCAGCTTCATCTATGTCCGTGCAAATGACATGAACTCATCCTTTTTTATGACTGCATAGTATTCCATGATATATATGTCACATTTTCTTTATCCAGTATATCATTGACGGGCATTTGGGTTGATTCCAAGTCTTTGCTATTGTAAACAGTGCTGCAATAAACATACGTGTGTATATATCTTTATAGTAGAATGATTTATAATCCTTCGGGTATATACCCTGTAATGAGATTGCTGTGTCAAGTGGTATTTCTGGTTCTAGATTCTCGAGGATTCACCACTTGGTCTTCCACAATGGTTGAACTAATTTACACTCCCACCAACAGTGTAATAGCATTCCTATTTTTCCACAGCCTCACCAGCATCTGGTGTTTCCTGACTAAATACTTGCCATTCTGACTGGCATGAGGTGGAATATCCTTGTGGTTTTGATTTTTCATTTCTCTAATGATCAGTGATGATGAGCTTTTTTCCATATGTTTGTTGGGCCAAATAGCTTTCTCACCTGGACTCTCTCTTGCTGTGCTTGGTTCATCTAACATAATTGAGTGCTGTATCTGGAGACTAGTGGGAAACTATTGAAAGATTTTAGTCAGTACATTGGTACTACAGAAGAGTATTTTGTTGGGTTGGCACATCATGGAGGGAGAAAAAGTAGATGTGGAAACATCAGGTAACAGGCTATTAGTGTAATCTAGACAGTGACACACAGTATAATGCCCCTCAAAGATATACAAGTCCTAATCCCTGGAAATTGTGACTATTTTACATAGCGAAGGGGACATTATAGGTGTGATTAAGTAAAGGACTTTGGAATGTGGAGATTAACTTGGATTATTTTCATGGCACAATCTAATCGTATGAGCCCTTAAAAATAGAGAATTTTTGTTAGCTGTGGTCAGAGAAAGATACAGGAATACAAATCTGCACCAGACGCTATACTGGTGGCTTTAAATATTGATGAAGGGAACCATGAGCCAAAAAATGCTGGTAGTCTCTAGTGGAAGAGGCAAGCAAAACAAAACAAAACAAAAAAACCGCACCCAGATTCACTCCTAGAACCTACAGAAAGAAACACATCCCTGCTGATTCCTTGATTCTAGCTCAATAAAACCTCTGTCAGGCTTCTGACCAACAGAATTGTAAGAAAATAAATTTGTGTTGTTTTATGTCATTAAGTTGACAGCAATTTGTTATGGTAGCAATAGAAAACTATAAGTGTGCATTGATGGTGAACTGAACAAGTCTATTAGCACTCAAATGGGGAAAAGCAGACCAATGTAAAAGATATTTGGGAGGTAGAATTGATGGGACTTGGTGATAGAAAATGTGTAAGAGGTGGAGAGAGGGCAATTCCAAGGCTTTTATTGTATTTTTGGCTTGAGCAATATTTTGGAACTGAGAAGTGAGATAGTACTGTAGCGAGTACCTACAAATATGGATATGACTTTGGAACTTGGGTAATGAGTAGAGGCTGGGAGAGTTTTGAGGTACACATTTGAAAACCTTGATGGTGGTGTTATTCACTGTGATTTGCGATGCAAGAAGGAGTTTAGTTTGACAAATGCTGAGTTTGAGGCACCTGAGGTCATTCTGTTGGAACAGGCAGTTGAATCAATTAGATATATAGAGAGATACCTCAGAAAAGAGCTTATAGGTATAGGGTTATAGTTTTGGGAATGATCAATCTATAAATATAACTAAAGTGAATTTCAATGGGTCGCAGCAAGGGGAGACATTCTGTACAAACAGAACTGATTTAAATAATTGGCTTTGAAGGATATGAGAGATGTGCTGGTGTTTGGAAAAGGATGTGGGCTGAAGGAAGGTTTTGGGAATGTTCTGAATATGTTTAATGTTGATTTCAAGGACTAGTATGAGAGAGGATATAAAAGCAATAGAAGGAGAAGGTGATGAGTTGACTAACATGCTTGCAGAGGTGGAATTGGTTGGAATTGGATACAGAAGGACAGGCTGGTCTGGTTTATAAAGAAGCGCTTCTCTTCAATTGTAGAAGGCAGAAAGAAGAAAATAATAGCATGAACTAAGTGTGAATAGATAGTAGACCTTATTAGTGTAAGCATAACTTTGGAGTCAGGTAAGAGGGGTCAAGGCCACTGAATTCCATAAACTAAATACAGAGTCTGTAGCCTCTTACTAGGTGTTTGATGATTGGCAAGTTATTTGATTGTTGTGTAATTTTCTCATCTATAACATGGTACTATTAATGTTACCCATCTCATTGGGTTAATGTGCAGATTAACTTATTACTTTATGAAATATGAATACTCAGGCAAGTGTCTTCTTAGAGGAAGCACAATGTTTGCTGTGGTTACAACATACTGTATTTTTAAATTTATATTTATTTTCGCCTTTTTATGACAGATTTCCCAATCTAGCCTGTAAGGGTTTGAGGTCATAGAAAAATACTCTTGACTCATACAAAACTGTGAAGGTATAAACACAACTGTATTCTGGCAGTATCCTGGAGCACTGTGTTTAGAGCTTGTTTGAGTTATCTTCACTCTTGGATAAATGATTTGGTATCTATTTTAAAATAGGGAATATATTTAACTTCTACAAAACGCATCATCAAAACTGTTGGGGTTGGTTTATATGATTTCTCATCTTGTTTTTGAATCTAACATACTATGATTTTATTTCATATTTAAGTCTATTGGGTTAAAAGGTAAAAATATATAATTGGTAAAATGGAATATACCATTGCATGAACAGATTTCTGCCTTCATTTCCAAACATAGTTATCCCATATTCTTTAACTTTGATGCGTATGATTATGCAAAAATTCTAAACAGTTCTTTCTTTAGACTTTGATGCATATTCCACTTTGATATGACCTCATTGCTATATATTATTTATTATGTTCCTGTATGCTACTTCATGCTGAGTGAAAAGTAGAGGTGAATAAAATGCACTCTCAACTACACTGAAAAAATAAAGCAAACAAAACAAGAAGATATAAACAAGCAGTTCAGAAAATTACTTCTCTAATAATTGAAGTTGTGCTTTTAACTCTTGTATTAGTTCATTATTTAGTAAATATTTTTGTCAGACTTTGTGTTATCTCATTTTGACAGAAGTGGGGAAAGCCTAATGATTCAAATATTCCAATTACCATTATAATTTTTAAAATTGTGAAGTGCTGAACAATTCACAATACTCTTCCATTATTATATTTTATATCTGTCACAATGCAATGAGGTAGGGAGCCATAGGACATTACCTTGAACCTAGTAAGCATTTAATCAATGTTTTCTATGGACTATTCTTAAACATTTTTATTGTTATTTAAAACTGAGACTTAAGGAAATAATGATTCTAGTTTGGGCTCTCTTATTAACCATGTGACACTGAGTTGGTTTGGGTTTTTTGTTGTTGTCAGCTCTCTCTTCTCTGAGTTAGATAGGGGGCCAGTAAACTTTAAGGTTTGCTTTGTTATTTACTGTATTCTGTGAAGTAAACCACACTTAATTAAGAACTGCATTTATCGGATCGTGTTTGGACTGAACATTTGAGTTGGCCGGAATTTTTAGGTTGACCATGTTCTATGCATAGTTTCTGAAATTTTTAACTGTCTTCACTGGTCTTACTATTCAACAAGTGATCAGTAAGAGTATTTTGGAATACAGAATGAGTTGATGATTGGAGAAGATTCAGTGTTTCCTGAAGCAGCTCTTGCCAGTCCATTGTGGAAAACGGGGGTTGAAATTGGACGGATACCCACCCTAGCACTTGATACTTGGAAGTGAAGAAGGTTGATGGAATTCAATGCACATGGTGAATTTAGTTCTCTAAGAAACTTTAATTTGTTCAGAGAAGTGTTTTTGAACTTTGATCCCAAAACTCCAGTATAGAAAGTAGACTGGAATGTAGATATGATCTCAACATTCCTGAGATCTGGGGGCAGGACCCTTAGACACCTGCTGAGTGACTGGCTATTTTTGTTTGGCCCCAGGATAACAGTGGCTTTCCTCAATTTCAGCATAGATAGAAACTTGGATCAGTCTCTGCCTTTCTCTCGACTCTAGTTATCTGCCTAAGGTACATGTCACTCCATAACTGTGAACAAACCTTTGCTTAACTGCAATTTTTATTACATTTGCCCATCTTCTTGTTTTGCCACCAGTAAAATTTAAGACCTATGATAGCAGTAGACCATGTCTCTCTTGTTTGCTGCTTTCTATGGCACCATCCACAGTACCTGGAAGTAGGAGTCACTCAGTAGGCATTCGTGGGATAAGTGTAAAATAAGAACATATAATAACTGTAGTCAGGGGTCAAAGAGATTTTAGCATTGAAGGGTGCCTTTATTTAAGTATGAATGGGAAGGTGAAAGCTGAGAGTGATGATGAGCCCCACCAAAGAGGAGAGGACTGTCAGACGGTCTCTGTTGGCAAAGCAAATAACGCAGTTTATTTTTTATTTTTTTATTTTTTAAGAAATTCCCAGAGCACACAAAATCAGATTATTGAATTTGAATTCCACATTTTTAAAGATTCATAAAAAGAAAACCAATCTGACACAGGGCTTAACCAGCAAAGTTTCAGAGGATTTAAAATGGTAGTTCAGAAAGTGTTAGAGGAGCAACATGGAAGAAGGAAGGGAAGTGTTGCTGGTTGGGAATTTACTGAGGCAGCCAAGGGCATTTACAGCATGATTTTGTCTGACACAGCATGAACCAAAGTCAAGGGCAGGGGAGGGAGGCAGGGGTTTAGAGATATTGCTGCACAAACCTCCGGGTGGCTACTGACAAAGAGATCAAGACATGTTTTTACTGATAAGGAAGGCCAAAGCAAAGGTCACAACTTTGATCATGAGAAATTTTAATTACTCAGATATTGATCAGAACACCTAGGAACCAACTACAGAAGACGTGTTTGAGAACAGAGCTGGATTTTTAGATTCACACTGGGAGACCTGACTGCTCTTCGACTGTGGTCAGTTGTTATTCTAAGTGCATCCCAGGATAAAAGCCAACTATGATAATGGGTGAGACTTTGGGGAGTGTCAGTGACCACAATATTATTAGACTTTAAATGTTAAGTGGAAGAAACATTAAAGAAAGTTGATTTTGAAGGAATGTATAGAAAGCCCTAAGGACCTTTGATGGAAATGTTATAATGTAAAGGGGAAGAGAGGAAGAATATTTAAAGGTGAATTGAAGTGCTTCTTCAAAATCAATAAAGAAAATTAAACCTCCTTAAGGATCTCAGGCCAGTAATACAGTCTTAGAGCTAGGATCTGCCCCAATATATCAGGTGTCTCTCTGGCCTTTGAAAAACTGCTTTTGTGATTTGGTTACACATGTTTGGTTGGGTAAATGGACTTTTATTTGGATCTTGGTTTCAGTGAGTAATATCAGATTAGTAAATATACTTAAATTTAGATCCTTGAAATCTTTCATGTGGACCTTGTAATGCCTTTGCAACTATGGTCCCTTCTTCAAGCCTTGCTTATTTTCCAGTATATCTTCTGCAAAAACCTGTTTCTAATAGACAGGTTTGACAGTTTCACTTTTTCAATGAGCTCCTATTATGTATGGCCAAGATTAGTCTCTGAAATTTGGTCTTCACTTACTTCCTTGATCTCAGTATTTGCTGCCCTTGTATGTATCATTCATTCTAGCCATACATTTTTTAAATTTTGAAATAATACTGGATTTTCAGGAAATTTGCAAAGATAGAATATAGAGTTTGCATATATTCCTAATTCATTTCCCCCTACACTTAACATCTTACATTACCATGGCATATCTATCAAAACCAAGAAGAAGATATGGGTATATTACTAGTAATTAAACTCTATACTTCATGCAGATTTCACCTGCATTTTTCTCTTAACTGTCTTTTTTTCTGTTCCAAAATTCTATCTAGGATATTACATTTGTTCATTATGTATCATTTGTTTCCTCTAATATATAACAATTTCTCAGATTTTTCTAGTTTTTGAGAAGTACTGGTCAGACATTTGCAGACTGTGTCTCAATCTGTGTGTGCTTTATGTTTTTCCTCATGATTAGACTAGTGTTATGGGGTTTGGCAAAGAATACCACAGAAGTGAAATGCCGTTGTCATCATATCATATCAAGAGGAATATGCTATGAAAATGACTTCTCACTGGTGATCTTAACCTCTACCACTTCATTAAGGTAGTGTTTGCCAGGTTTCTCCACTGTCAAGTTACTAGTTTTCTCTTTCTGTAATCTATTCTTTGGAATTGAGTTAGTAAGTCAACTCAAGGGTGATGGGAGGATCAAACCACACCCCCTAATGGGTGGAATATTTAGATATGTTATTTGGGGCTATAGGACTATTTATCTCTGTAAGGACTATTTATTTCCTTTTATCTATCTATCTATCTATCTATCTATCTATCTATCTATCTATCTGTCATTCATCTATGTACCTATTATCTATCATCTATCTCACTACAATCTTATGAATATTTATTTTATGCTTTGGATTATAGTTCAATACTATGTTGTTTATCTTATCTCTCAATTTGTTCCAGTTTTGGCCTTTGGGAGCCTGAAGTGTTTGACTCAAACTTTATAATACCTGGCTTAGTAAAAACTCATTAGCTACCAGTAATGAAACCAGTTCAGCTCTGCTTAAGCCAAAAAGTGGAAATTTATTATACGGACATAGACGCATCTCCCAGAACCTTTGAGCTAGATTATGGCTGGGTATCAATAGGACTGAAATTGATATTTGGAAGGTGATCGGCCCCCCTCTCTGCCCTTTTCTGCTTTTCTCTATATGTCTCATTTCTTTTTCTCTTTCTGTAACCTCAGGCCACATGATGAGACATAACTGCTATCTCAAAGTGACTGAATTTATGTGTTAAGAGTTGCAGCTCGCCAGGTGTGGTAGCTTATGCCTGTAATCCCAGCACTTTGGGAGGCCAAGACAGGCAGATTGCCTGAGCTCAGGAGTTCTCTACCAGGCGGGGCAACACAGTGAAACCCCATCTCTACTAAAATACAAAAAATTAGCCGGGCGTGGTGGTGGGCGCCTGTAGTCCCAGCTACTCAGGAGGCTGAGGCAGGAGAATTGCTTAAACCCAGGAGGTGGAGGTTGCAGTGAGCCAAGATTGCACCACTGCACTCTAGCCTAGGTAACAGAGCGAGACTCTGTCTCAAAAAAAAAAAAAAAAAAGAGTTACAGCCATATGAGCAGAGGGATATGACTTTCTTAAGGTCCTGCATCAAAATTATTTGGAAAAGAAATTGTATTTGCCTTACTTTAAGTATCCATGTCTTCTCCATGAAGCTTTGCCCAGGGATGTGGTGGTAACTCCACAGTACTCACCTATGTCAACACCATAGATTAGGGAGACATTTCTCAGAGAAGGCTGGATTGTTCTGAGTTTGCCATATATCCCTAAACGGTCCACTGTAAATATCTGTGGCTGAAGAATGCTGTTTCCTCTACCTTAAATGCACTTTTACCTTTTGCCTACACGGGAAGCTCCAGCTCAGGCTTTTTTTTTTTTTTTAGGGCATCATCTCTATCCCCCTCCCTGCTCTTAGTTACACTCTCATCTGATCAACCACATAATTTTATTATTGAAAAACATTTTTATTATTTATCATATAGTATTTTTGACACTTTTTCAAGATCCTATGCCTCTTCAGAAACTTTTCACATTTAATTTATCTTAACATCTCTAAGGTCTAAAATAGTTTATAGCACATTATAAGTTCAATGAAAGATTTTTGAGTGAATAGGTGAGTGAACAAGTATCAGTACAATATATCTTAAGTTATGATAGGGCTGAAGGCACTAAAATTATAGTATACATTAATAAACGTTTTAGTTAAAAAGCCATTAATGCTTTCTGATAAAACAGTTATAGAGATCATTTTCTCTGCCACTACCCACAAAGAAGCCTTAGAAAATAGGATGCTTTAAAAGACAATCATGACTCTTCAGCAGTGGGAAAAATTGGGACGATTCAAAGGCAAAAAATCTAAACAAATTTTTAAAAGGTAAGTGGAAGTGAAAAAGAAAAACCCCACAAAGTATTAATTTGCAGGGCCTAATTCAATCAGCAAGAAATGATTTCTCAAATGTATTTGTAAGAGACAGACGGGAAAAAAGAAAACTGGTTCACTGAAAAATGAGACCAGGGAATTAGAGACATAGACTAAGCAAAGGGAAATTTGTTCAACAGCTGCATCTTGCTTTGGTCTTTATAGATCTAAGGGAAGATAAGAAATCACTTAGAATAGAAACCATAGCCCTTGTTTTGAAGTAGGAAAATGACAGCTAAGGATGGATAAATGACTAAGAGGAGAGCAGCTGAAGGAAGCACAAATTCACTCTATTCCTCTGTCCAGGTCCCTTGAATTCACGGTCAGGCCCCCATCCCAGGAACTCATATTTAGTCTTGCATGATTTCTTGACTTTCCAGTTACATAACAATTCAATGCAATTTTAGGAACCCCATTTGTAATTCTCAATCTGCTGTATTTCTCCCTAGAACAGAATGTTATCCTGGAAAGAGGAGACTGGTGAGTCAGAAAGAGGAATTAGAATTTTAGCCATGGGTTGGAGATATAAATTTGGATTATATATCATGTCTTTTAAAGTTAAAACTGTGTCATTAGAAGAGGTTAATTAATAAAAGCACGTACAGGAAAGTAAGCAATAGACCAAAAGAGAATCTTAAGTGCAGAATACCTGCACTTAAAGATCAGGCATGGGGTGGATTAGGGAGATTAAGAAAGAATGACCCATTAGATATGAGGGGAGTAATTTACTTGGTGTTACAGAAGCAGAGTTAAGAGACACATAAGGAATTAGTCAATAGAGTTAGATGCTGCTGAGATTGAGTAAAATTGGAGTTTAAAAGGTTCTTTGTATTGTAGATTGTTATTTCCATTTATAGAATATTATTTTGTATCATCTTCACAAAAAATCAATAACTTTACTTTGATTTTCTTTATTTATTTTCATTGACATACAGCCTAGTGTTTTCTAAGGCCCGAATCCTCATTTTTATGAGGATGACTTTTACACTAGGGAGATGATTTGGGTTTTTGATAGAAACAAGTCTTAAATTAAATTTCAGTTCTCTCATTTCATATCTGCATGCTCTTGGACGAATCATTTAACTCAAGGCTTAATTTCTCATTTGTGCATCTATAAAATGGTTCTAATCATATATATTTTGTAGACTGGCCTGAAGAAACATGTTCAAATAAATGCACACCTGAACATATTAGTTCATTTTTGCATTGCAAACATATATTTAATTACATTTAATTCAAGTGAGATTACTTTTGAACAGATTAATTTTCTTTGGATAAAAGATGAGTTTCAGCCTTATGGCTGAAAATAAGATAAATTCTAGTAATTCAACTAATAGCTGAAAAGGTCAGTGTCTTACTAATACTCTCAAATTCACCCAGAGCAGTTCCTGTACTAAAACATCATCTCGGATAAATACCAACACAAGTTCATCTTATAATTTTGAACCTTATCTGTAGGGAAATGTCACAGATAAAATTTCTTTTTTCAATTACTCTTACATAGATACCCGGTACTCTCCCAAATTAAGTAGTATCTTCTTCCGTGGTTAGTTAGTTTATTGAAAACATTGAATACTAGAAATTGAAATGTCCTTGAACTATCATTTCTCCAAGGTTCAGGAGAAGCAGTGGATAGAAGGGAGTGATTCAGGCAAATAAATATGATTTGACTTCCATTGCCTCAGGCTTTAATTTTACCATCTGTCAAGTCTGGCACTGGCTATTAGAGTAAACTTCTTGATCATCTGCTTCAAAATAAGAAACCTCAATATAGACCTGCTTCAGGCAGAACCTTGACTATATTAATGCATCACTGACTTCCTGACTCATTTTCATGCCAGATACCAGAATGTTGACTGCAGTTAGTGATATTTTTTTTTTCATTTATTTTACAACCTGAGCTGTGATGCCCTGCTACCTTCAGGACTGCGAGTTCTTTTATACTGGTATCTCTTACAGAAAATCTTTTCTGACCTCTTCACTTAACACTGCCCCTCTCCCCTTCAGAGTGCTTGATTAAGTGGTTCCTTTTCACTTCTGAGTCTCCTGTGTTCACCACACCACAGCACTTATTCATCCTGCTTTGTGTCTCATATGTTTCCATGACTGTCTCCTTCACTAGCTATGTCAGACTTGAGGGCAGGTATTACCTTTTTAATCTTTGCATCTATATCCTTAATGCTTGCTGTAATACTTGTCTCAGAGTCAGCATGCATTAAATATCAGTTGAATGACTCATTGAATGAAAGTTTTTATCATTTGACTGCTGATTCTATGATATTTGATATTTCTGATTCCACACATTCCCATTTTTGACATGTACAATAATAGCAATTATTCACTCCTCACTCTCTCAGTTCAAAATGGCTATGGTTTGGTTTCGTTTTGTTTAGAACAAACTTTGGAAATATATGCTCATTTTCATATTACTCTGAAACCATTTTAGAATACTCATGTACTAAAAATATTGGGGACTTTCTTCAGCTTCTAATAGAATTCAGGATATCTGAAGATTGAAGATTCAGATAAAATACGACCTTTTTCTTCTATAAAACTTTTCTTGAGTCCCCATAGAATATTATATGCCCCCCCCCCCAGAACTTTATTCATTCTTTCTTATAGAACCCAACCTCTCATGGTGTAATTCATCCATTTACAGAACAGATACAGACTGGGAGCTCCTTAAGAACAATATCTGTGTTTCTCATTCATTTTTGTGTTCATTTTGCCTGACCGAATATTGTCTTCTAACACTTTGAACATATTGTTCACTCCAAATAGAATTCTTTACTCAAAGCTCCCTACCGTTTACTACCTTTTGCCTTAATTCCATTACCAATACAAACACACATACTTCATTGGGCAACCCTCAAATATCCTTTTAGTTCCAGCTGTTACCTATTTTCAGAAATGGCCTATAATCACTTCCTACACCTCACCCCATAAAAGATTCCTTTTATGAATCTTTAAAAACATGGAATTCAAATCCAATAATCTGATTTTGTGTGCTCTGGTTATATTTATTATTTTGTATTTAAATTTGTCTCTTTATTTTCCACACCAGCCTGTAAATTCCTTATGGTCAAGAACTGTGTCTTGTTCTTTGTATCTCCCATGCCTAATTAAGCCTGTGCCTAATAGATGATGAATAAAAATGTTTTAAAAATAAATACACCACTCTACAATTCTTCTGGATATGTATACAGGCAATTATTGTTCAAGGAGTTAATACTCAACCCAGTAGTGCATATGTTCTTTTTCTTATATCTGTACCTATAACTATATTAAATGGACTCCTTGCTATGATGATTTCTGGATAAATTCTATATCTATTGTTTGGAGTTAAGGATCAGTGAATAATCATGGAAATGTAAGAGTTACATGTTACATGATCGCTATTAAGTAGGTTTCAAAGGAAAAACCATTGATTTAGCATTTCCTATGAGGGAAGAGCTGCTTTATAGATTGATCTTTCTGTGGGAGGATGAGTAAGCTCACAGAAGTATTAGCAAAAGATTTAGTCCCAAAGGTATAAATATGAAAGATATGATTATATCTTTCACATTATATACAACACAGTGCCACAGATTGTGTCTGCTGTTGTTATGGACTGAATGTTTGTGTCTCCTAGATCTTATATGTTAAAATCCCACCCCACAAGGTAATGACATTATTAAGTGGGGCCTTTGGAAGGTAATTAGGTGATAAAAATAGAACTCTTCTGAATGGGATCCATACCCTTTTAAAAGGCACCCCAGAGAGCTCTCTTGCCTTCTTTTCACTACGTGAGGGCACAGTGAGAAACCCATAGTCTGCAAACTGGAAGAAGTCCCTCATTAGAACCCCACCATGTTTGCCTCTCTGACTTCTAGCCTCTAGAACTGTGAGAAATAGATGTCTGTTGTTTATGAGCCACCTGCTCTATAGCACTTTGTTATAGTAGCCTAAACAGACTAAGACGTGCATCAATAATTTTTCTGGTGACAGCCTGACTTAAGAGCTGCTTGAGAAGTGTCAAATGTCACCAGTGTTATGAGTAGAAGATTTTAAAGAACAATGATTTTTTCTTATTTTTTCTTGTTCACTTATTCCCTTACAATAAAGCTTCCCACCAGACAACCCAACCAAGACACCATTACATTCAGGTGCCTATTGATTACTGTTCAGAGAAGATCTTCAGGGAAAATATTAGTTAGTGGTTGTTAGATATTGGAAACCCAAATAGCAATGTTACTTCAATATGATTGTAAAGTGAATGGATCTATAAGGGCCGTCTCCTCCATGACACACTTTCTATGCTAGCCTACCTGAAGCTCCCTCCCTTCCTCTCTCCCTCTCTTCTTCTCTCCTTTTATTCTTCCCTTCAGTCCATCTCTACTGAGTTCCTATTATATGTAAGGCCTTTCCCTCAACACTGTAGGTAGAAAAATGTCAAACTCAAATTATGTCTTCAAAAATGTTTAATGAGTATTCATGAAGTGAAAAAATAATATCAATAAAGTTTAAAAAGTCTGATAAAAAATGAAAAAAATTCATCTGAGAAGGAAAGAGATGGCTGATGTCTCTCCATCACCCCAAAAATACAAACAAACAAACAATAAAATACTTCTTAGAAGTGATCAAATAGTAGTTCACTGACATTGAAAATATAGAATATCTCAAGAAGGAATCATGAAACCTTTAAGGGAGGCATAGATCTGTGCTGTCCGATACAGTGATCAATAACCACACATTTATATTTAAATTTAAATGAACGAACATTAACTAGAAGTAAAAATTTGGCTTTTCAGTCACACCAGCCACATTTCAATACTCAATAGCCACATGCTTGTTGAACAGCATAGATACAGAACATTCCTATATCAGATAAAATTATGTAAAATAGCACTAGTCTAAATTCTAATAATTGTGCCAGGGGTATAGGGAACATTTCTGGGGAATGGCTCATCAGTTAGTCTGCTTATAAGAAAGAAAATAAGATAAATTCTAGTAATTCAACTAATAGCTGACATTGACTAAAGACCTACTGTATTTCATATTGCTTATATTTGATTGTCAAAGGTAATGTTTTCACTTATCAAAATGGAGACTGGAGTTCAGAGACAGGCAGTACCTTTTCCAGGGTCACTTAATTAGTTAATGGATTAAAGCAGAGATTGGGCCCAAAGTAAATGGAGGTCTAAGATGATTGGATTGTAAATATGAGATACTGGGGAACAAATGAATATTCTAAGCAAAAACATGGCATACCATAATTTGCACTGGAGGAAAAATATTTTTTGGTGGTGATAAAGTGGATGGCATGTCTTTGGTCAGTGCAGAAATCTTTATCAAATACATGAGATCAGAGCCCAGAATTCTGGGGTTCATTGAGCTATCCAAAAAACTTTGTCTAGGTAATGCCAAAAGAAAAGCTTGGGAGTAGGAGTACCATAAAAATACTGTAGCTGACTAGTTAAGCAGGAGTATTTTTGTAGAGTATAGGCAAACCATGTTTCAGAAAATGTACTCAGCCAATATATTTATGAGTTATGAAATTATATATTTGTATATTTTTATGACTACACATATGCACACATCATTAATGTTGAAAAGCAGAAGCCTTATTAACATGTTAAATAAGTTAAACTTTAGTATTTTGATTTTAACTTTTCCTTAGCTCAACAAATATTGCTGTAGGCTGACCATGCTAGGCACTAGAGGTGCACTGTCAATTTAGTTTATGATCTGGTAGAGGAGACAGAGAAATCATACAATCACAGTACTCAATAAATGCTACAATGACAATTTATTCTCTTGCTGAAGCACAAACCTGAATGCTGAGCAATGAATTACTAAGATAGTGAATGATGCTAGTCTATCATTTCTTAATGCAACTGAGTTGTTCCTTCCTTTTTCTTGTATACTTATAAATTCTCCTAAGGTTTTAAAAATGTTTTATTTACAAAATATTTCTGACAAGGGAGAGAGAAAACTTTAGTAAATGTTGAAAACTGTGGCTATTCCAGGCAACATATTGCTGTTATTGCTCTCAACATAAATATAATTTGCGGTAAATGAAAGAGTTGAGAAATTATCTGTTTATGAATTAAAGAGTTCACAAAAGTTCCAGGGTAAATATTATCTCAAGATAGTGCCAAGGGTTTACTGTAAGAAAGGGAAATATCCTACGCTTCTCTTTTTGGTCTTCTAAAAGCAAGGTGCACATGAGTTGGTAGTGGAAATAACATAATAACAAATGATGAATTTTACTTTTGAGATTGTCTAACTAAGGACTATGAGCCTAAATATACCACATGAGTATTTATTTTCTGGGTCTTACCAGATATTTGGGTATTTACCCAAATAAGTGGATGTAGGTCACTTATGTAGTTTTGGAGAATTTTGTTATGAAACAACAATAAATTGAAATACTTTTTAAAGCTCAAATAATGACTCATTCTCCTGTTCTGCTGTTAAAAAATTATGCAAGCTTCTGCTATGGCCAATGTATAATATCAAACTACCCCTTCCACAAATAACAACTATAAACTCTAGAAAAATACCAAAAAATGAAATATTGGAGGAAACTTGTGAGCAAGCTGAAGCACAGACACAACAGAGAGAAAGATAAAAGAAAGAATTCATCAGAAAGACACAATAATGGTAAAAATGCATTTGTCTTACAAAAAGCCTTTGAAATATAAGAAGCAATCATCATCAGAATTATAAAAATATCCCTGATTTCACCGTCACTATTAGAGATATGAAAATCCTGTCTCAACAGCTGATATAATAATTGTATCAAAATAGTCAGTAATCCATATACCAAGACAGACTTTACGATGAACCATAAAACAAATTTCAATACATTAAAAAATATTGGAAGCATACAAATGCTGCAGAATAATTAAATTGCCATTAAAAACAATAATATAGTTAGAAAATCATAAATATTTGGCACAATAAACAATGTTTTTGTAAATAATTCATGGATTAGAGAAGAAATGAGAGAAATTAGAACATATTTTGATGAATTAACAACTTTATCATTGTTATAATGACTTTCTTTGTCTCTTTTTAGAGTTTTTGTTTTAAAGCCCTATTTTGCCTGATACCAGTATAGCTACCCTTCTTTATTTTGATTTTCATTTACATGGAAGATTTTTTCTTTTAACTTTTAGTTTGAAATGAGTCTCTTGTAGGCAGCATATGGTTAGGTCTTGTTTTTCAGATCCATTTGGCCACTCTATGTCATTTGATTGGATAATTTAACACATTTACATTCCAGGAAATTATTGATAGCTGAGGACTCACTACTACAAGTTTATTAACTGCATTTTGGTGGTTTTGTAGCTTTTTTGTTCCTTATTTACTTGCTGTCTTCATTTGTGATTGCACAGAATCATAATAAAATGTAACATGTCAAGTTCTTTGGTATATAGCTAAGGAGGCTCTAAATGAAATTTTCAGTCTGAAATGTCAATATTAAAAATGTGGAAAGTAAAGAGCAACATCAGAAAGATGGCAAAACAGGAAGTCACCCCTCATATCCCCACACTGCAATAAGAATTCTGTACCCATCCACAGACAGAAGTATCTTTGTGGTAGCCTTTAGGTTTAATTAGGAGGTTGTGAAAACTTGGTGGAGCCCAAGACCTGGGTGGATAATTTTGAGGGTACATACCTGAACTCAGATGAAAGATCTGCCAATCATACCCCTGAGTTCAAACCTGGGAACAGCCTCATTCCCTAAAGTGTTTGGCTACAGCTTCATTTGGCCTTAGGCCTGCTACCAAAAGTGTCTTCTAAGGGATCCAGGAGAATCTACACACACTAGTGCCTCTGCAGAAAGGCTGCTCTGCCCACCAATATTGGTCTTAGCGATGGACTTGAGAACTATCTGTAACTTGGCTCCAGCCTCCCTCCACTGTGGTCTTGGCTTAGTACTGCTTAGCTTACTACTGCTTGCACAAAGACCTATAGGGAGATTTGTCCATTTGTGCCACCTGGATAGGCTAGTCAGCTTCTGCCCCATAGCACACTCTATGGGAGTCCCGTCTTGGTATCAGTCTTCCTCTGTCACAACCTGAAAGTTATTTCACTCACAGAGAGAACTGCTAGGAAGTGTGCCTGTCTAAAGCACCAGGACAGACTTGCTGGCCTCCATCCCATAGCAGATTCTAAAGTGGCCCTGTCTTAGCTCCAGCTCCCTTCCATCACAGACATGAAGCTATCCTGCCTATGCAGAAAATAGCTGGGAGTCTCCCCTGTTTGTGTCACTATGGCAGACTTGCTAGCCTTTATTCCACAGCAGATTCTGAAGGGACCCTAAAGCTGGTCTTTAGCCTCTCTAGAGTGCAGTCTGGAAGCCATCTCAGTGGTACAGGCAACTGCTATGAGATGCACCCATCTGTCCCAACTGAATAGGTGTGCTGACCATCATCTTACATCAGATTCTGAAGGGGCCTGTCTTGATTCCAGCCCTCTTTTCCACAGCCTTGAAATCACCTATTCTGAGAAAACACCTAGGCAAACCACCCTAACAGGAAGTACTAAAGGGAGATGTTTGAATTGAAAACAAAAGAATCAGAGGTAGCAATCTGAAAATGTGTGAAAGTATAAAACTCACTGTTAAAGGTAGATATATAGTCAATTCAGAATATTCGAATATTGCGAAGATGTTTATAATAACAGCTCTAGTATAAGAGTCAAAAGACAAATGTACTAAATACAACTGTAGCTGTATATTTTAATTAGCAGATACACAATATAAAGAAATGTAAATTATAATATCAATAGTGTAAAATGTGGGGAAAGGGAGAAAAATAATAAGGTTTTATTATGAGATTGAAGTTTAGGTACTATTAGCGTAAATTGAGACGTCATAACTATATGATATTTTATGTAAGCCTCATGATAACCACAAAGAGAGTACCTCTAGGAGATGCACAAAATATAAAGAGAAAAGAATCAAAACATACAACTATAAAAATACAACACTTCGCCAAAAAGACAGCAGTATTGAGAGAGAGGAATGAAAGACTTACAAAGCAGTAAAAAATTAAAAGGCTGGTAGCAATTTCTCTTTAACTATTAATTGCTTTAAATTTAGATGGATTAAATTCTTCGGTTAAAAGACAGTGGCTGAACAGATTTTAAAAAGATTCAGCAATATGCTGCTGACAAAAGATTCACTTTAGCTCTAAGAACATTTGAAGACTGAGAGGAAATGGATATTAAAAGATTTCTCAGGCAAATAGTAACCAAAAGAGAGGAGGGGTGTCTATACTTGTATTAGACGGAATAGCAGTAAGTTAAAAACTGTAAAAGAGACAAAGAAGATCATTACATTATAATAAAGAGGTTAAATCAAGAGAATATAGCAATTTTAAATATATATGCACCCAACATTGGAGCACCTAAACATATAAAGAAAATATTATTAGATTAAATAAAGAAAAAGACTGCAATATAATAATTGTGGAGGATATCAATACTCCACAAGCAAAAATGGATAGATCATCTAGACAGAAAATCAATAGGGAAATGGACTTGAATAAGACTTAAGACATATGGATCTAACAGACATATATAGAACATTCTGCCCAACAGTGGCAGAATACATGTTCTTTTCAAGTGCACCCAGAACATTCTCTAGGATTGTCATACATTAGTCCACAAAACAAGTTTTAACATTAAGCAGATTGAAATCATATAAAGTATTTTTACTGATTATAATGGAATAAAACTAAAAGTAACAGGAGGAATTTTGGAAAATTTGCAAATACATAGAAATTAGACAATAAGCTCCTGAACAACCAGTGGGTCAAAGGATAAATTAATTGGAAAAAATAGAAAATATTTTGAGATAAATGTAAATAAAAACACAACATACCAAAACCTATGAAATACAGCAAAAATAGTTCTAATAGGGAAGTTTATAGCAATGCAAGCCCATATTAAATAAAGAAAAACATCTGAAATGAACAACTTAGGGTTACACCTCATGGAAATAAAAAAGAAGAACAAAGGAAGTCTGAAATCAGTAGAAGGAAGGAAACAATAAAAATCAAGCAAGAAATAAATGAAAGAGAATAGAAAGACAATAGAGAAGATCAATAAAACTATGAGTCAATTCTCTTAAAAGATACAAAATCAACATACTTTAGCCAGACTAATAAAGAGAGGACTCAAATAAATAAAATAGTATACATAAGAGAAGATATTAAAGTTGGTATCACTGAAATACAAAGAATCGGAAAAGACTACTATGAGCAATTTTATACCCACAAATTAGATAATCTAGAAGAAATGGATAAATTCCTTGAACATACAAATTTATCAAGGCTAAATGAAGAACAAATTGAAAAACTGAACAGACCAATAGTGAGTAGGGAGATTGAACCAACAATAAAAAGAAATCTCCCATCAAAGAAAAGCCCAGGATCAGATGACTTTACTGCGTAATTCTACCAAACATTTAAGATCGGGCACCGTGGCTCACGCCTGTAATCCTGGCACTTTAGGAGGCCGAGGCAGGCAGATCACTTGAGGTCAGGAGTTTGAGACCAGCCTGGCCAACATGGTAAAACCCCATGCCTACTAAAAGAAATAAAAAAAATTAGCCAGGCTTCATGGCGCATGCCTGTAATTCCAGCTACTCGGAGGCTGAGGCAAGAGAATTACTTGAACCTGGGAAATGGAGGTTGCAGTGAGGAGAGATTGTGCCACTGCACTCTAGCCTTGGTGATACAGTGAGATGTCATCTCCATAAATAAATAAATAATAAAAACATTCTTCTCAAACTCTTCCAAAAAATCAAAGGGGAGGAAATACTTCTAAACTCATTATACAAGGTGAGCATTACCTGATAACAAAGCCAGACAAGAACTCTAAAGGAAAAAAACAAAACAAAACAAAAAAACAGAAGCCAATATCACCAATGAACATAGATGCAAAAATCCTCAACAAAATACTAACAAACTTAATTCAACACCATATTAAAGGATCATTTACCATGATTAAAAGAGATACAAGGATGGATCAACACACGAAAATCAATACATGTGATACCATATTAACAGAATGAAGCTCAAAACCCATATGGTCATCTAAATAGATGCCGAAAAAGCATATGACAAAACTCAACATTCTCTCCTGATAAAACCTCCCGATAAACTAGGCATCGAATAAATGCACTTCAACATAGTAAAGACCACATATAAAAAGCTAAGAGCTAACACATTCAATGGTGAAAAGTTG
Source organism: Theropithecus gelada (assembly GCF_003255815.1). Lineage (NCBI taxonomy): Eukaryota > Metazoa > Chordata > Mammalia > Primates > Cercopithecidae > Theropithecus > Theropithecus gelada. The sequence goes on along the minus strand of NC_037682.1, from coordinate 74,343,881 downwards.
AAAAGTTTTCATTTGAAACTAGGAACAAGACAAGGATGCCTACTCTCACCACTTCTATTCAACGTAGTACTGGAAGTTATCTCTAGAGCAAATAGACAAGAAAATAAAAATAGAAGGTATCATAATAGGAAAGGAAGAAGTAAAATTGTTTGTGTTTACTGATGACATGGCCTTATACATACAAAACCCCCAAGACTCCACCAAAAAACTGTTAGACTTCATAAATGAATTCAGTAAAGCTGCAGGGTATAAAATTGGCACCTCCAAATTAGTAGTATTTCTTTTTTAAAATTTATTTTAATTTTATTTTGTTTGTTTTTTAGAAAAAGGATCTTTTTTTCTGTAACCCACGCTGAAGTGCAGTGGTGTGATCATAGCTCCCTGTAGCCTTGATTCCTGGGTTCAAGCAATTCTCCCACCTCATCCTCCTGAGTCTCTGGAACTACAAGCATGTGCCAACAAGCTTGGCTAATTTTTAAATTTCTGGTAGAGATTGGGTCTCACTACGTTTCCCAGGCTGATCTGTAACTTCTGGCCTCAAGCGATCCTCCTGCCTTGGCTTCACAAAATGCTAGGATTACAGACATAAGCCACCGCTCCCTGCCAGTAGCATTTCTTTCTTTTCTTTTCTTTTTTTTAACAATGCAAATGCTTTTTTTATTTCAATAGTTTTTGAGTTACAGGTGGTTTTTGATTACATGAATAAATTCTTTAGTGGTGATTTCTGAGATTTTAGTGTACCCTTACCTGAGCAGTGTCCACTGTACCTATTATATAGTCTTTTATCCCTCATCCCTCTCTCAATCTTCCTCCTAGTGCCCCCAAAGTCCATTATATAACACTTATGCGTTTGTATCCTCATAGCTTAGCTCCCACTTAGAAGTGAAAACATGATATTTGGTTTTCCATTCCTGAGTTACTTCACTTAGAATAATTGCCTTCAGGTCCATCCAAGTTTTTGCAACAGACATTATTTCATTCTTTTTTATAGCTGAGTAGTGTTCTATAGTGTATATATATACCACATTTTCTTTATCCACTTGTTGGTCTGTGGGCACTTTGGTTGGTTCCATATCTTTGCAATTATGAATTATGCTGCTATAAATATGTAGGTGCATATGTCTTTTTTATATAATGACTTCTTTTCCTTTGGGTAGATACCCACTAGTGGGATTGCTGGATTAAATGGTAGTTCTACTTTTTGTTCCTTAAGGAATGCCAATAACATTTCTTTATGCCAACAATAAACTATCTAAAAAAGAAATTAAGAAATCAATCTCTTCATAGTTGTATGAAAAAATAAAATAGTTATACATTTCACCAAGATCAAAGATCTGTATTCTGAAAACTATAAAACATTGATGAAAGACATTATAGATGATACAAATAAATGAGTCCCTGAATTGGAATAATTAATACTATTAAAATGTCCATATTAAACTAAGTGATCTACAGATTCAGTGCAATCCCTATTAAAATTTCAATGTCATTTTTTATGGAAATTAAGCAAAAAAAAAAAAAATCCCAGAAATTCTTTAATACCCCAAAAGACCTTGAATAGCAAAAGCAATCTTGAGCAAGAAGAACAGAGTTGGAAGCATTACACTGCCTGACTTTGAAATCTATTGCAAAGCTATAGTAATCCAAGCAGCATGATATACTCATAAAAACAGACACGTGGACCTATTGAACAGAATAGCTACAACAGATATAAACTCACACATTTATGGTCAATTGATTTTTCACAAAGGTACCAAGAACACACAACGGAGAAAGAATAGTCTCTTCAAACAATGGTGCTAGGAAAACTAGGTATCTACCAAAAGAATGAAGTTAGACTGTTATGTCACTTTTTGTATGAAAAACAATTCAAAGTGGATTAAAAACTTAAATGTAAGACCGGAAATTGTAAAACCACCAGAAGGAAAAATAGGGGGAATGCCCTATGACATTGGTCTGCACAATTATTATTTTGATATGATCTGAAAAGCTCAGGCAAAAAAAAAACAAAAATAAATGGGATTTCATAAAACTAAAAAGGCTCTTTACAGCAAAGGAACAATTAATAGAGTGAATAAACAATTTATGGATTGGGAGAAAATATTTGTAAACTCCTCCATCTAATAAGGGGCTAATATTCAAAATATACCAGGAACTCAAACAACTCAATAGCATAAAACAATAACTCAATCAAAACTGCATGAAGGACCTAAATAGGCACTTCTCAATAAAAGCCATTCAAATAGCCAACAGATATAATAAAAAATGCTCACTATCACTGATCATCAGGGAAATTCAAATTGTGACCACAATGAGCTATCAACTTACGCCTGTAGAACGGCTGTCATCCCAAATATGAAAGATAATAAGTGTTGACGAGGGTGTGGAGTAAAGGAACTCTTTTTTTTTTTTTTTTTTTTTTTTTGAGACGGAGTCTCGCTCTGTCGCCCAGGCTGGAGTGTAGTGGCCGGATCTCAGCTCACTGCAAGCTCCACCTCCCGGGTTTACGCCATTCTCCTGCCTCAGCCTCCCAAGTAGCTGGGACTACAGGCGCCCGCCACCTCGCCCGGCTGGTTTTTTGTATTTTTTAGTAGAGACGGGGTTTCACCCTGTTAGCCAGGATGGTCTCGATCTCCTGACCTCGTGATCCGCCCGTCTCGGCCTCCCAAAGTGCTGGGATTACAGGCTTGAGTCACCGCGCCCGGCCAGGAACTCTTATACACCGTTGGTGGGAACATAAATTAATACAGCCACTATGGAAAATAGTACGGAGGTTCCTCAGAAAACTAAAAATAGAATTACTATATGATCCAGTAATCCCACTTGTGAGTTTTAATTCAAAGGAATTGAAATCAGTATGCTGAAGAAATATCAGTACTCCCTTGGTCACAGTATTATACAATAGCTAAGATACTAAAGCAACCTAGGTGTTCATCATCAGAGAAATAAAGAAAATGTGGTATATATACATATGATGGAATTCTATTCAGCTTTATAGGAGGAAGAAATCCTGTCATTTGTGACACTATGGATGAATCTGGAGAACAGTATGCTAAGAGAAATAAGCTGGGTGCAGAAAGACAAATACCACATGGTATCACTTGCATGTGGAATCTGATAAAGTTGAACTCACATAGAGGGTAGAGTGATGTTTATCGGAGACACGTTGGAGGCATGGGCAGTGAATGGGAAAAGCGTAGATGTGTTGATAAGAAGGTAAAAAGTTTCAAACAGGAGGAGAAAGATCTAGTGATCTATTGCACAGAGTGGCGCCTGTATTAAATAATAATGCATTGTGTATTCCAAACTTGCTAAGAGAAGCTTTTTAAATGTTTTCACCCAAAAAAATAAGTGTGCTGATAGATTTGTTAATTTGCCTGATTTAATCATTTTACATTGTAAACATATATAAAAATGGCACATTGTGCCCTATAAATATATATCATTATTTTCAGTCAATTAATAAAATAAAAATATTTTGAAATAAATCTATAGCTTTAAATGCTTATATGAAAACTAAAAAATTCTCCAATAAGCTTTCACTTTAAGAAGCTTAAAAACGGAAAAAAGCAAAGTAAATTTAAAGTAAACAGAAAGAAGAAAATAATAAGAATAAAAAAGAAATTATTGAAATATAAAATAAACAAAATTGATAAAATTAACACATTGACGCTTCTGCTTTTGCCTTTCATTGTTAGCACTTAACTATGTAATCATGCTGACACTAGAATATGGACAGAGAAGGTTTCCAGGCTCCCAGAATTTGTAAATAAAGAAGAGCTTAGAAGGGCAAGAATAGGGCTGAGTATGAACAGACACACTCATCCAGAGGGCAGGCATTTGAGTTACAATCTGGTACAAATTCCCGAAAAACAGGGATCGCATTTTGAAATTTTCCATTTCTTCCTTCTCTAGGGCATTGTGAGGCACATAGAAATTACTCACTTCTCAGTGACCAGCTAGATAGTAATGATAAATACATATAGGGCTGTTTTTCCCAAATTCTCCTTTTGGATATGTCATCCTGGGTGAAAGGAACATGGTCAAAGTCATGGGCCTGGGAGGGAGTCAGAGTGTGTGTGTGTGTGTGTGTGTGTGACTTTAACTGATCATGGGATTAAAACTTCAATTTTCTGTTCTCTCCTAATGCTTTAACAGTGCTTGGTATAATTTAACAGTAGATGTGACATTTCTATTTTTACCAAGAAATGTTCAATGGAAAGATATTCTGGGAAATGGACTCTCCAAAGATAATTAAAATTACATGAGTCCAAGATGTCTACGTCACTAATTATTAAAAAAGAATATAATTTGATTCAAATTCATTCCTTTGTAATTGAAAAATATAGACTGTATGCAGTAAGTTTCAGACAGTAATATCTTCCTACTTTTAAGATGATGTATCCAAGGAACAGTCATTTGTAACAATTTTCATTATCACTTTTTCATTTTCCAGAAAGCTACTCATCACAAAATAATCAATTTTCATTTTCATCAAGGGAAGACTTTAACTATATCAGAACATGGTTATGTTGCATAACTTCGGGACATTGAGGAAAAGTAAAAACAGTGACATGTATGTGACTACAAGCTTTTAGAGCTTTTTGTTTTATTGTAATAAGAATATTTAAAGGAGAACTACCCTTTTAACAAAACTTCAAGTGTACAATACAGTAATGTTTAATTATGGGAACAGTGTTGTACAATAAATCTCTAGAACTTATGCATCTTGTATAATTGAAACTTTAATGCTTATTGAGTAGCAATTCTCTATTCCTTTCTCCCTCCCATGACGCAGGTCTTAGAAATGATATAATAAATATGATATCAAGAGCTCAGGAAATGAAAGAAAAAACAGACAAGTGTGGCAACATCAAACTAAAAAGATTCGGCATGACAAAGGAATCAAATGAAAAGGCAACCAATAGAATGGGAGAAAATATTTGAAAACCATATATCTGACAAAATGTTAATTTCCAAAATATATAAAAAATTCCTGCACTTCAATGGAAAAAAATCCCACAACAAATAACCCAATTTAAAAAAATGGGCTAAAAAATTGAACAGACATTTCTCCAAAGAAGACAGCCAAACAGCCAAAAAGCATGTGAAAAGATGCTCAATGTCAGCGATCATCAGGCAAATGCGAATGAAAACTATCAGTTTACACCTGTTATGATGGTTATTATCAAGAACAAAAACAAAAACAAAAAAAGCGCGTTGACAAAGATGTTTGTAGAGAAATTTGGAACACTTGTAGGCTGTTGGGAAAGCAAAATGGTGCAGCTGCTTTGGAAACAATATGGGTCTTTCTTAAAAATAAAAATAGAACTACTGTATGTTTCAGGCTTTTTAAAAAACTAATATTTTTATTTTGAGATAAGTGTAGATTCACAAGCAGTTGTGTGAAATAATACAGAGATTTTCTATGTGTCCTCTACCCAGTTTTACCCGATGGTGATATGTTTCAAAACTATACTGATATCACAACCAGGATAAGCAATGGAATATTTTCACCATGACAAGGATTTCTCATATTGCTTTTTAATATTACACTTATCTCTCCTTAACCACTCTTAACCACTGCTCATCATTTTTACATTTTGACATTTCAAGAATTATATAGAGTCATACAGTACCTAAACATTGGGGATTGACTTTTTTCACTCAGCGTAATTCACTAGAGATTCATCCAGGTTGTGTATCAAGTTTGTTTCTTTTTATTGCTGAGTAATATTCCATCGTGTGAATGTACCACAGTTTGTTTAACCATTCACCCATTGAAGAACATGTGAGCGTTTTCCAGTTTTCGGCTATTATGAATAAAGCAATTATAAATATTTATGTATAAGGTTTGTGTGAAGATAAGCCTTAATTCCTATGGAATGATATCCGGGAGTATAATTTCTGGATTGTATGGTAGTTGCATGTTTACTGTTTAAAATACTATCAGACTGTTTTCTAGAGTAGCTTATCATTTCGTATTCTCATCAAAATATCCAAATAATCCAGTTTCTCAGTATTCTTACCAGTATTTCGCATTATCATTATTTCTTGTTTTAGCTCCTTTGATACTTACATAGTAGCTTCTCATTCTGCTTTTTATTTGCATTTCCCTAATGTTTAATGACATCCGCAGGTTCTCTTTATTGAGATAATATGTTGTGTACATGTCAATCATTCCATATTGCGGAAAACTATGTTTCTCATCCCCCCTAATATCTGGCTATGTATATCTGAAAACAAGTAGATTTTTATTTGAAAAACTTTTATATCTTGATCTGGCGGTTTCCTTATGTGTCATGTCGGGAAAGCAGATTAATTAATGAATGTTTGCTTAGATCTCCCCACAATTAAAAATAGAATGAAAATAGATGAAGTGTAATTCCTATTACTTGGGTGTTTGTGGTAGGCAGAATAATACCCCAAACCCAAAGATATCTACATCCTAATCCCAGAAACCTACAAATATATTGCATTACATGGCAGTAGGGCATTAAGGTTACCAATCAGATGGCCTTGAGATAAAGTGATTAGCTAGGGCTATCCAAGTGTGCCAAATGTAATCGCAAGTGGAAAAGGGAGGCAGAAGAAGCAATCAGAGTCAGAGAGAGATTTGAAGATGTCGTATTGCTGGGTGGGTGAAGGGGGCCACAAACCCCAAAGTGGGGGGAGCCTTTAGAAGCTGAGAAAGGAAAAGGAGAAAGAAAGAAAAAAAGGACTCTTCTCTCCAGCTCCCAAATGAATACAGTTTTGCCAAAAACTTGATTTTAGCTCAGTGAGACCCAGTGCGGACTACTTATTTCCAGAACTGTAAGATTCTTTATGTGTGTTCTTTTACATCACTAAGTTTGTGATAGTTTGTTACAGCAGAAAAGACAACTCTATCAATGCTGAATTCTCATTTAAATCAAATTGATATATATTTTTTGAAACATCCACGAACTCCCAGAGCATTTTATCTATTCATGTCTCTATCTATCCTTTGTCTCTTTTATAAATGACTAGATCTGCAGCCCCTAGTACTGTGCATAGCATGTGGTAGATGCTCAAAGAATGCTGATTGAGTACATGAATACATGAATACCTTCTAATTTTGATGTAATTCAACATATATTTATTGCGTACTGCTTGTGTACCAACTATTGCAGTTTACTGGGTTCTGGAGTCAGAATGCTGACTAAGGCACGACACATTGTAGAAGGGAGATGGATACTTTATAATACAATGTGGTGAGCAATTTGAGTAGAACATTGAAAAAATGTTGTGTATACAGAATAGGGAATTATATTTCTTTTCTCTTCAGAAGAGAACAGTTCTGCAAAGTTGCTTAATGGAAGTGACATATGAGATCACTTCTGAAGGACAATTGCATGGGTTTCATGGTTTAGCAGGGACTTCTGGGTAGAAGGAATAACATTTGTAAAGGCACAAAGATGTGAAATCTCAAGACTTCTCTGGAAAGGGCTAGTTTTTCGAAGTGGCGTGTAGGTATGTGTATGAGGAGAAAAGACACTAGAAGAAAGCTATGTAAGCTTAAATGTCATTTGTATTTGGGAAGAGTATTGAATACTCTTATATAGTACAGAATGAGTATTGCAGCAGTAAGAGTGACACAAACAGAGTATTATTTTACAAAGATATCACTGACTACTATATGGAGGATGCATTACATGGAAGCCAGAAGGTGATTAGGAGGCTGTCACCATAGGCAGAACTCAATGTGATGAGGGCTGAACTAGAGCAATAACAAGGTTGAAATAGTTTTTGCAAGGCCTTTTAACAGTAAACATGGTAGTTGGATTGATGGCTGATGGGATTTGGGTAGGTGAAGTGTGAGAGAAATGGAGATGTTAGAAATGTTCTGAGTTAGGGTAGTTGGGTAGATATTAGTACTGTAACATGTGATACCCTAAGAAGGAAAAACAGTCTGAAGGATCAATGAAAATTAATGTTGGAGATACTGAGTTGGACAGCAAGACATGCAGGTAAAACATGAAATAGGTAGCTGGATTTCAGGAAAGAGATTAAACCTAGGAATATTGATGTAAAAATCTCAGATGTGATTGTCTTCTGATTCCTCGGGTGTAAGTAGAAGGTGAATAGTCCTTGCAATTACAGAAACTTGAACTTGGATCTCGGGACTACCACTAATTCCTGGAACAAGCATAGGCAAATCACATACACTTGCTTATCTGGGGAGTAAGTAAAACAGTATCTATCTCAAATAATTTTAAAAATTAAAGTGTATAATTTGAATGAAATACTTAAAGTATATTATATACTTAGTAATTCTTGTTTTCTTCTTTTTCCCACCTGCCCTTTTCTACGTCTTTCTTTTATTTAATGTAGAAGTTCTTGATAATGGGGTTCATATTTAACTAACCATTTGATAAAAATACACTGCAAATGCTCGATAAAAACTATTTGAATTTAGTTGATTATTTAAAATGTTTTAAAGTTGAAAAATCATGTTCACAAAAATAATTAAAATTGTAATTGTAAAAATAAAAATGAAAAGTTTCATTGTCCTCAATACCAGATCCTATAACTGAAAATTGTCAAGTTTAGTGTAGTGCAGATTTTTTCTGCATATATTAATACATAATGGATACGTTGATTAGTAAAATGATGCCATATTACATATTGTCTTGCAGTGTGCTTTTGTCAGTTAACAATACATGTGTGGTACATATAATGCAAATATATGTCCCATTCTTTTTACTGGCTGAATGTATTTCAAGGTATGAATGTGTATCATTAATTTAACCATTCCCCTTCTGATGAACATTTGCATCATTTCTCACTTTTTGCTATTATAAACAATGTTGTGTGAAGGAGGTTTACTTTCATGGGTTGCCAACTTGCCAGAGTCAGGTAAGACAGAATACCCATACAAATAAAAGTTACATGAAGCAGATTTATTATTTACAGAGAGGCAGCCAGGGACAACAGAAGCTTAAGCTTCATTGCGAGTTGGGCCCCCAAAGCTCAAGAAAGCTGCCCAGGGCAGATGGAATCTCATCTATGGATACCCCACCTGTCCCGCAGCTTAGGTACCCCAGAATGCAACTCATTCTGGGTTTATTCCCTGAAGGGAAGATGATACACTGGGCTAAAGTATTGAAGGATGTCCTATTTCTTGGGGGCACTGGAACAGATCCAGGGCTATTTCAGACAGTTCTGCCTTATTGTAGGGTGTTGCATTCCTAGCACATTCTACAGTGATTCTTGACAACTACAAGCCTGAAGTGTGTGTGGGAGGGTGTGACTGGGTTGGTATAAGTCCACCCAGAGAACTCTCTGGCATGTTGCAATATGTATTCTTAAGTATATTTTTCTATACTTTACACATTTGTGTTAATATTTTATAGAGTATTTCTGTATGTATATTTATATAAATCTTATATTTATATAAAACTGGAATTACTTGATCATAGAGTATGCATATCATTTATTTTAATATATACCGATCACATTTTAAAATGATAATATAAATGTCCCTCCTCAATCGTGTAAAATAATGCCCAGTTTTTTCCTTTCTTGTCAACACATTCATTTAAAACAACCAAGATGGTGAGCAAAAAATTATTCAGATGTAATTTTAAGCATGTTTTTAAGTTATCAGTTAGGTTGGGCCTCTTTGCCTGTTTATTGACATTTTGCATTTATTTTATCTGTGATTTGCTGATTCTAATTTTTTATCTATTTTTCAATAAATTCCTGTTTATTGCTTTCCAAGTATAATTATATGGGGGCAGAGAGATAATGTCTAAGTGTTTCTTTAAAGAATAGGCTAGAATTGCACTGTGTGTTAAAGAACAACCTACTTCATGATATGCTATATTAAGGTTCTGAAGATCACCATTAATAGTGACATGTGTGATGGTCATTTTTTATTGCACAGAAAATAACTTTGTTCAGTAAATAATATGCACTCGAATTCTGCATCTTTCTCTTAGCGAAATACTAGGACAAAAGAAAGAGTAACACCTATTATTGGGCAATTACTATGTGCCATACATATTAGACAACTTATCTCCTGGAAACTTCTGAGTAATTATATTATTCACAGCATTATACAGATGCATCATCAGAGGGACAAGGAAGCTAATTAAGTTCCTTAAATTTACACATTTTTAGTGGTAGCTTTGAGCTTAAGTTCTAGGCAATGCCAAAGTTCATATTCTTTTCACCATGATATTGTGCTTCCCACTTTTTAAATAAACAAATGTTAACAATTCTAAGAAGCAATCTCTTTGTACTCATATACTATTGTGTAATCTGCTTAAAAGACAGTTTGATTTTCTGTAAAAATGAAGCCAAATGTTCTCCCAAAGCAGCAAAAGATTGCCCAGTGAGTGCTGTATATAGCAGTGTTGCTACAGCTCAACAGAAAGATCTCAGCAGTGGTAGATCTGTAGCACGCGTTGGGGAATGGACAAAAGTAGGATATTTAAAAAGGGGAGGTAGGGCCCTCTAGGTGGAAATATTGTTTTAAGCAAACATGATGTGAGTGTTACATTACCATGATTCCAAGCATGGACAATGATGCTTTCTAGCTGCCATGGCTGAAAGAAGTAATGGATGGAGAGATCATTCTTACTCTGTTTTCTCTTAGGCATATGAATGATGATATATCCTTAAACATACAGAGGTGGCCTTGATTTAGTTCTCAAAATAATTTTTTAGATACTAATATTAAATATTACAAGTAGAGGGAGTACTACAAATATTACAAATACTATTTCATGTAGTATCCAAAAGGATGAAGAGATATAACACTTTCCTCTACTGCTTTTAAAAATCATATGTGTATGTGAGGATAAAATTTAGTTTTTAGCAGAAAACCTAGAAGAAAAATATTACTCAAAAGCAAACTGAGGAAAATAAAACCAAGGTTTCTTCCTTTGGTTATTAGAGGTGCATATAGAGAAAAGACTACTTCTCAGAGATAAGGAAATAGCATTAGTATTTTCTGATATAGAGTCATCAAAATCTATTTAGTTTTTATGGCTAAAGTTTCTGACCTCACAGGAGACTTCAAAGACAGATAAGCGGGTAGATAAAACATCCAAACAGAATTTAATTAAAGCTATAATGAGCATTGGTTTTGTGTTATCTAGATAAATTTCCAGTCTCTTGCAATTTGTGTTACGTTGGCAGATTTCACTATAGTCAGGTTCCTGTTTTTGGCTGAGAGATATTAGCTAATGGTGTGTCCAAGGAACAAAGGAAACATTTGATTTCATTTAGACATGAAAGCCTTTATCTTCTTTGATGCCATAGTTGTGGAAAATGAACTAGAGACAAGGTTGATACAGTTATAAAGGCTAAAACTTATAGTAATATTTTAATAATGGTTATAATTTATTGAGTGCTTACTATCTGCCAGGGATATGACATTAACTCATTTACTTTTCATAATAATCCTGTGAGGTAGGGTAAACAGTATTATTAACTTCATGTTATAAATAAGAATGATGAGGTCTAGAATAGCAGTATGGTTACTCAACTAGTGTGTAGCAGAGTAGAGATTCTAACCCAAGTTTAGGTAATTTGGTAATATGAGCTCTAACTACTTTGCTATACTCTTAAACTTAATGATAAACATTGTTTAGTTCATTTGGTAGGCAGTGTAGAGGAGAGAGCACCAAAGAGTCAGAAGGCCCATATTTGAATTCTAGTTTTGCTATTTACTAGCTGTGCAATCATCAGCAAATCATCTATCCTCCTGGAATGTTAATTTCCTCAAATGTCAAACATAGACAATAAAAGCAATCTACCTGCAGGGCTTTAGCAGTATGATATGAGACACAACACATAAAAATACTTAACACAGTGCCTGCCACAATGTATATTGTTCTGTTCAACATAGAGAAGTAAGTTTGGAAAAGAAGCACATGCTTTGCATTCAAACAGGAGAAAGAGAGATAAAGGACAGAAAGTGGAAAGGAAGATTTTATACACTGTAATTGCACTGTAAAGTCAGGTGAACTAATGGCAAACCTCTCTGAATGTTTTCTCCTTACTTTAGAAAATTGTGTGTCTCTTTTTTAAAATGTTGGAAATATAATAGGATTTGGAATTAAACAAATAAGCAAACTTAGAACGTTTCATTCCAGTTTACCTTCTTATTAATGACATTGATGTGAATGTTGGTTTATCTTCCAAGTCTTACTTTTCTGTTTTTTAAAATGGGATAATAGTAACTTTCTCCCTGTCTTTGTTGAGAATTAAGTACCATAAATGATGTAAAGACACCTTTCTACTCCCACCAACTCTTCGCTAAAAATGGAAGATATCTGAGGGTAGGTACCAGGTTTGTCAAATCCCTGGAACCCAGCTAAAAATAGCTTCCCTAGTAAACTGTAAATCTTCTCTGTTGATTATAAGACATAGACAGCTAAGCTGTTTTTTGTTTTTGTTTCTGTTTTTTTTTTTTTTTTTTTTTTTTTGAGACAGAATCTTGCTCTGTTGCCCAGGCTGGAGTGCAGCTGTGTGATCTCTGCTCACTGCAACCTCCGCCTCCCAGGCTAAAGCAATTCTCCTGTATCAGCCTCCCGAGTAACTGGAATTATAGGCACTTGCCACTGCACCTGGCTAATTTTTGTATTTTTAGTAGAGATGGGATTTCACCATGTTGTCCAGGCTGGTCTTGAACTCCTGACCTTTGGTGATCTGCCTGCCTCGGCCTCCCCAAGTGCTGGGATTACAGGCGTGAGCCACCGTGCCCGGCCGCTAAGCTGTCTTATAATCAACACAGACTATTTACTAATTCTCTGGGGACTCTATTTTTTATTAATTTCCATTACTGAAACATTTTAGACAACTTTAAAAGTCTTACTTGGTGTGAAATTAATCACTTCAGACTTGTGGTAGCTTTAAATTCTTTTTCTCCTTATTGAATGAAAACTAGGCTACTGCAAAGATTTGGTTTCATTCCCTGATATTGTGGATATTGGATAACAGGTCAATCTACTCCAACAGTAATCTCAAGTGTTGAGGACAAAACTGTGTGTGTGTGTATGTTTTTTTTTTCAGAGACTAGACATTGTCGAGGTAATAACTGTTAAAATAAATGATGGTGAATAAATACTATCAGGTCAAGCTTCCACTGCAGTATTTTATTTTGTCATTTTATTTTATTTTGAGATGGAGTCTCACTCTGTCACCCGGGCTGGACTGCAGTGGTGCAATCTCAGTTTACTGCAAACTCCACCTCCCAGGTTCAAGTGATTCTCCTGCCTCAGCCTCCTGAGTAGCTGGGATTACAGGCATGCACCACCATGCTCCAGCTAATTTTTGTATTTTCAGTAGAGACGGGGTTTCACTATGTTGGTCAGGCTGGTCTCGAACTCCTGACTTCGTGATCTGCCCGCCTTGGCCTCCCAAAGTGTTGGGATTGCAGATGTGAGCCACCACACCCGGCCCACTATAGTATTTTAAATTATGAAGAGCATATTCGTATAGGAATTACCCTAGCTATCTAAGTAATATCTAAGCGATGTCAGAGAGTGAGTCACAACATCACAAAATTACTTTATGAAAGCAAGATGAGACTTTGTGAGTTTCTTTATATTTTGCTTTTTACTTTAAGGGACGCATTGACAATAATGTCATTTATTTGCTTCCATAAACCTATAAAGGGCAAAGCATAATTCCAAATGAACACTATTTTCTTTATCAGAGAGATGCAGCTGTATGAATAAGATAAGGCAACTCAGTAGAATTTGTTATATCCAAAATCCAATAGAACTTGTAAGAATTGCTATATACAACTTTTCTCCGCCACCAAATATTTACTTAAATATATACCTAATGAATCACAAGTCAATCATTTATTCACTTACTGCAAGAACATTTATTGGGCACCTAATTATGGAATAGATTCTGAGGATGGAGTTAAGATTCAAAAAACAGAAATTATTTTAGAGAACATGCTCTGATAGGAGTTGTAAATCCAAACAGTTGTAAATAAAACCAGTGAAAAAGTAGGATGTAAATGCAACAGTGGAGGTAGCTACAGCATTTGACAGAAATGGCACAATGAGAAAAGATTCTGTTTGACTATTTAAGGAAATTTTTCAGAGAGGATGAACAATTGAGTTTTGTCTTGCAAAATGAGTAGCAAATTACTAGAAGGAAGGAGCTTAGAAAGGGAAACAGCTTTAGGGCAGAGTGGACTGCAAGCAGAGAGCCAGGGAGTGACAGTCAACCTGATCATGGTGCCATATCTTGGAAGCCATTGAAAGTTTGGGAAAAGGAGAGTGCCATGATGAGAAGGTGATTGACAAAGGCAAACACTGCTGTAATATAGAAAAACAGTTACAGGGAAAAGAGGGCAGAAGAGAAACCAAGAACATATTACAATATTTTAGGCCAATGGGAGTAGAGGATATGAATCCAGGCAGGCACTGGAAATAGACTTAAAGCAAAGTGGATTCTACGGGATTTGCTATCAGATTGTAAGGTGATGCAAAATGGAGAGGGAGAGAGATTGTAATCTATTTTAAGCTATGAATCTTGGTGACTGAGGCGATAGTAGTGGTATTAGTATAGTTTCAAAAGGAAGAGCAAGGGAAAAAGTAAAGATAAGTTCCTTTATAGATAATACATTTGGAATACCCATAGGTAGACATGATTCAATGACTGCCAGAGATATTACACAGTTTTGCTGAGAAGCCAAGGTTTCTTACCTCTTGCATCTAAGCAGCCAACATCTTTGGGAACTGGTCCATGAATTTCAGGAAAATCGTGATGCTCTGCCAGTAGGAGCATATTGCAGTAGGAATTCACATTTTATCTTTAATTGACACACAATGGCAGCAAATAACATAATTTGCATTCTGGTGGAAAAGCCAAGCCAGTACTGATTTAGAGACAATACTTTGGGATCTCTATCTGGACACACAGTGTTTTTGCCCATACAAATGAGAACAAATGAAGCAGACCATCTTTTGTGACTAATAATGCCTCCTTTCAGTTTCTGAGCAGAGTTTATTTGCTTGTTCATTGTTTGTTTCTTTTCTGATTTTGGGGATGGCATTAGAACCTCTATTCCAGCTTCAGGAGAATCACAACAAAGTTAATGAAGTAAGCAATTTACATACAGAGTCACAAAATAAATCCAAACAAACAAACAAAAATAATGCTATATGTGTACCAGGATTTGAAGAAAATTTTTTTTCCCTAGTTTGGATGGATTGATACTGTCTTCTCTTATACTGTTTTATTAAAAAACAACAATAGCAACAGCAGCAGTGAAAACCAAACAAACATTCTTGAACAATGATGATTATGTATATAATCATACATATAATCGTATATATAATGATATATATGAGATATATATATCATTGCTATATATATGATATAATACATCATATATGATCAAAAGAATGATATCATATATATCATCAAAAGAATGATATATATCATATATATATATAGAGAGAGATACATGTCATTCTTTTGCCAAATTAGGGAAAGGTGGCTGCCTTTCCCAGTGGTTCCCATCTGGAATCACTGGTAACTCTCCCAGCAGATCCGGATTATCTTGCTCTTGAGCTGATCCTGACCAGCACAGGAAGTAATCATCTCGTTGCTCAGCAGACTTTGGGCTTTTCTTATGGTGAAATGTGCAATTAATAATATTGCCCATATTTTTTGTGTCATCGGTTCCCAGGGACAAGATCAGAGCAATAGGAAAAGTTGATTTTCCTAGACCACTGATGAATTGTCCTGCCTCACCTACCCCATGCAAATTACCTTCTGCCTTAACTCCTCTGCCTAACACTACTCAGGAGCATCTCTTGCCTTTCCCACATATGCATATCTGTAGCTTTGGGAACCAGTGCCAAATCCTTGCAGCTGCCTATGCTTTGCCTCCAGAATCAACCCTGGCTTTGTCCCCACCATCTGCTTTGAACCTCCTCTCATTTGGCTTTGGGTCTTTACTGCTACTGTTTGTCTTCCCTACGTGGGATGATGATTCATTTTCAGTCACCCTTGAAAGTGGTGATTGTCTCTTGATTCTCTTATTTCCTCTGAGCACATTGCCCAGTCTTAGCTACCACATGGCCAGGTCTTCTAAGCCTTACTCTCTGATTTCAGAGTGTGTTAGTCCATTTTGTATCACTGTAAAGGAGTACCTGAGGCTGGGTAATTTATAATGAAAAATTTGCTTCGCAGTTCTGCAGAGTGTACAAGCATGGCACCAGCATCTGCTTGGCTTCTGGTGAAGCCTCAGGATGCTGTTACTTATGGCAGAAGGTGAAGGAGGAGCTTGCATGTCATGTGGTGAGAGAGGAAGCCAGAGAGAAGGGTGGAGGTACCAGGTTCCTTTAAACACCCAGCTCTCTTGTGAAATAACAGAGTGAGAACTCACTTATTACCATGGGGAGGGCAGCAAGCCATTTGTGAGGGATCCACCCCCATGACCAAAACACCTCCCACCAGGCCCCACTTCCAATGTTCGGGGATCACATTTCAACAGGAGATTTGGAGGGACAAATATCCAAATAACATCACAAGAAAAAGAACTGGTCATACAAGGACCTTTCTACTGTTCCACAAAGTCTAGGACACCTGTCTTCCTCTTGAAGTCTCCCTCTTTCAGAACCTTGGATCCTGCTCTCAAATCACTCCTTTCTCTCTCTCTAGTCCTTGCTGTAAATGCCCGACACCCTGAAAATAAGGCAATGCTACCTACTTGGCTTCCATCATCAGTCCTGGCTTTCTATAATCATTTAAGTATATGTATGGAAAACGCATGGATTTAGGAGTCAGAAGCCTGGATTAAAATCCTGAAATTCTATTACATATTTTATTATGTATAACCTTGGAAACTTTATCTCCTCTGAGAGTCAGTTTTCTTATCTGTTAAATGGAAAAAATAATATTTCTAGATTAGACCAGTAGGCAGATTACTTTTACTGAATCACCATGCCCTTTACTAAATAACGTGATTGGGTTTATAGGTTGTTTGGTATCATAGAGTCACAGTCTTATTTCCCAGTTGTTTATATATTTCCTCTTCAAACTAAACTAACAGCATCCTAGAAACTCAGAATTGGAAAGACCTTTTAGCAACATTAAGACTAAACACCAATTCAATATATGAATCTAACTGTAACATCCCTAATAGGAGTCCCTCAACCACTATTTAAATACTCCTGTCACCAGGAAACTCATTACTTACAAGTTAGCAGATTCTATTATTGGACAAGTTTGATAAATTGGAAAGTTTTATTATATTGAGTCAAACTCTACCTCCCTGATTATAAAATTTTTCTTATTTTTTTTATGTTGTATTTATTGGTGTATTCTTAGAACTCCTTTCCATTTAGTTATCCATTTCTTTTATTTATTATGTGTCTGTTATAGAAACGTAAATCAGTATAGAATTTCTTTCAGAAATGACATTTTATCGGCTGTGTAACTTGTTATTATCATTAATCAATTTAATAACTATGAGTGCCATTCTCAGGGGAGTGGAAAAAATCACCAAAAGCCATGTTTTCAACATTCAATATCTAAAGTCATCTATAATACCTGGAAGAGACAGGATAGATGGAGAAGACATGGGAATTACTCTTTCATAAATGAATCCCCAAATGGTAGACTTCCAATGACCAAATCAGCTTAGCTACTGATTCCTGATAAGACCTAACAAATTTGTTTTGCCATGACTAATAGAGCTAAGGAATTTGTTAGACGGTCACTGAACCTCTCAGTCAAAATCCAGTACAAACGGATGACCCTTTTAGAGACATAAAGGAAAGAGGACAGACTGTAGAATCTTAGAATACTAGACTGTAACATTAAGTGGCAATTATTTGGATCCAAGTTAATATTTATATATATGTGTAAATTTTAAAAACAAATGTTGGTGTCTCTGCTCTCCTAGCAGGAAGCTCAGTCTCACATATGCAGGCAGATTGACTCACGACTAACTCTGATTATAGTAAGGTTTTCTTTTACCGAAATATTATGTAGCTCTCTCTACTTTCTGTCCTCTAGATGTTTCTTTATACCAAGTCATTCCTTCGTTCTTTTGTGTATCTTGTGGTTTTTTCTTTAAAAAAAGTATTTTGTTGAGTGACTATTTACTGCAAAGCACCAATCTAAGCCATAAGGATGCAATAATAAATAAAATAGTTTTGGTTTGTGACATAGTGCGTCTTACAATATATTGGGGGAAGCAATAGTATTTGGAAAATTACATAATAAATATAAAGTTTCAAATTTTAATAAGTGCTATGAAGTAAAACTGCAGAGGTTTTATGAGACATTTCATAGAACAAACTGACCAATTCTATAATAGCAGTAGTCATAGAGGTGGTGCTGGTGCACAAAACACTTCCTGAGGAATGGCCTTTAAGTTGAGATCTGAAGAATAAGCTAACTAAGCAAGAGTTTGGAGTATGGACAGGGAAAAGCCCTCCTAGACAGAGAATTATGAGAAGACTTTGAATTGGGTAAGATGTTTGCAGGATTAGGACAAGGGTAACCACCTGTTCCCCATGACAGGTGATTCTCTCTTAAATCTTCTCAGTGTACACATCTTTGTATGCTTCAGTCTTTCCTCATATGACGTGAGCTCCAGACCTCTCACTTCTGTTTTTGTTCTGCCTTGGTCATGCTCTAGCTTGGCTTTGTCTCCTTGGCATGTGTTCTTAACAACAGCACACAACTCATGTGGGTACGTCAGTCGTAAAACCAACCCTTCTGAATCCCAAACTGGGAATGGGAGAAGTTATAACTGAAGTCAAAAAAAAAAAAGGCCGGGTGCCGTGGCTCACGCCTGTAATCCCAGCACTTTGGGAGGCCGAGGTGGGCGGATCACGAAGTCAGGAGATCGAGACCATCCTGGCTAACACGGTGAAACCCCGTCTCTACTAAAAACTTCAAAAAAAATTAGGCAGGCGAGGTGGTGGGTGCCTGTAGTCCCAGCTACTCGGGAGGCTGAGGCAGGAGAATGGCGTGAACCTGGGAGGTGGAGCTTGCAGTGAGCTGAGATCAAGCCACTGCACTCCAGCCTGGGAGACAGAGCGAGACTCTGTCTCAAAAAAAAAAAAAAAAAGCTGAAAAAAGGAAAAAAAAAAAACCACACACACATACACCCTAAACCAAACCAACCAACCAACCAAACAAACAAACAAAAAACCCAGAGTAGCCAAGATTCACAGGAGTAACCACAAGGACCCTGCTGGGCTTGCAAGGCAGGTGCTATCCTCTAAACTTCTCTACTTCTCCTCCCCTCAATGTTTTAAAAGGTATGAAAGAAGGAAAGCTGGTGGATTTGGAATCAGTCTTCAAGTAACTGGCCAATATAAGTAACATTTTGATGTAGGATAAAAAGAGACAGAACAAAAGAGCTCTTTCTGCAAGTATAATACTACACTATAATATTATTTTTTAATATATTTTGCCTCTTTTCTCTCAACTTGAAGTTCTTCAGGGCCTGTTTCCTTTCATTAACTGTTCTCCCTCTAAGGGAGGCTGAAAAATATCACCATGGGCTATGATAAAATACCGCAGATGGATAACGTGCCAAGTGGCTCACAAAGAGCCCTGAAAGCTTCAGCCTTACAGATAAAAGGAAATATCTAGATGGGAGAGGATTGATATAGTAAATAAATTTGACTGGCATTAAGTATTTAGTGTTGTGGTTGGCTCCATGAAACCATTACATCAAATGCATAATGGCATAGTAGCCATTCGGGCTTTACTGTAAGTTTGACAAGCCCCAACCAGCTGCATGGCATTAGATTGTAAGTGACAAGTTCTGATAGACCTGTCAGCTTGAGAAAGATTACTTTAAAGCAAACAGAAAATGCTGCAGATTCTTTTATTAATAAGGTAACCTTCAGTTTAGAAAGATGAGGAAAGGCAGTGAATGCTGGCTGCTTCTGAGAATGTAACTTTGGTCAAGACAGCTGCCTTGGGACAAGTGCAATTTCCAGATGGGGTATCAATTATGAGTTTTAAGCAGGCAACACTCTTGACAGCTGAGGGATGAGTGTGTTGATTCTAAATAGTCTACCCTTTGCACTGCTTGGATTCATTGCTTCATATAATAAGTTCATGCTAAACCAAAACAGTTTTTTGGTGGATTCTGTTTGATCATTTCCTAGAGACTCTTTAGGTTGGTGGGATGCAATGTAGCCCCTGCTGCTGAAGACACACTTCAGGTAACAATTGATATTCATCGTTTTCCTACATTACAGTTATTTTATTATATAAGAGATTCCCCCTGCCCCTCGGCATTTCTGCTGGTAGGGCTTCCCAAGCCTTTATCCTTGGAGGATTTCAGATCCTGCTTACTATGTCTTACTCAGATCATAGTTCCTTTACTTGTTGATTCATTATGTAAATTGGATGACTACCAAGAGAGATTCTAGTTGATCATGTGGGTGTAAAGTGCATTTTTTCTGACCATATTGTGTAACAGTAGCCTTACTTCATTCTGAATGCCAGTGTTAATTACCCCTGCCAGGACAGTAATTTCTTTTTCTTTTTTTTTTTTTTTTTTTTTTTTTTTTTGAGACGGAGTCTCGCTCTGCCGCCCAGGCTGGAGTGCAGTGGCCAGATCTCGGCTCACTGCAAGCTCCGCCTCCCGGGTTTACGCCATTCTCCTGCCTCAGCCTCCCGAGTAGCTGGGACCACAGGCGCCCGCCACCTCGCCCGGCTAGTTTTTTGTATTTTTTAGTAGAGACGGGGTTTCACCGTGTTAGCCAGGATGGTCTCGATCTCCTGACCTCGTGATCCGCCCGTCTCGGCCTCCCAAAGTGCTGGGATTACAGGCTTGAGCCACCGCGCCCGGCCTCTTTTTCTTATTTCTTGGTCTCTTGGAACAAGAATTCAGAATAATTGGATGGTATCTGTAGATAAAGTTTAATGAGTCATATTCCCCTTCTAAGAACAAATACCTATAGATCCACGGAAGCTGGAAATGAAGGCTTGTACGTATACATTCATCTATATTTAGTAATGTATTGGGAATGATAGTAAGTGGTGCCACTTCTGATTCTACTCTTTGGTACCTGGATTTTATAGTCTACCTATTCTTTGTAGTCTATCTAATAGGGATATAGCATGATATAGTATTGATTTAGAGTACATTCTGCATCCTAAACTTTTCAAATTCACACAAAATCTTCACAAATTAAACCATATAAAAGGCCATAAAATATGTTTTAGTAAGTGTAAAAGTATTGAGAGCATAGAAAGTATGTTCCTTGAGCACAACTGAATTGTTAGACATTCATAAAACAAGATACTTATAGAAGTTCTAGATATTTAAAGTTAACAACACGTGTAAATAACTTACAGGCTAAATTTAAAAATCAGAAGAAAAATTAGAAGATATTTTCATGTGAATGATGAAGAAAATGTAAAAATTTATGGAGTACAGCCTAATTTGTGCTGATAGGATGTGAATCAGATTTACTGGGCGCTGGTTACCACCTTGCATGAGTGAGACAGACGCACTCATACACAAGTTACATGAAGTAAACGTATTCCTTACAGATAGGCAACAGGGGACAAATGAACCCTAAGACTCACTGTGAGCCAGTTCCTAAGGCTCAAGAAAGCTGCCTGGGGTAGATGGAACATTGACTCTTTGTGACTTATTGCTCCGTTGATGAGGGACCCCAACAGGCAGCCTGTGCTGGATTATGAACATTAGGGGCTGTGTGATTTACTGGGAAAAGCTTGGAAGGACATCCTGCTTCCAGAGGAGAAATGAACAAACCCAGGCTGTCCTAAGAAGTTTGTGCCTGATTTAAGATGTTATGTTTTCTAGTAGGGTCAGGAACAAGGCCTGGGCTGTTCCAGCCAGTTCCTCCTATCTCAGCATATGCATTCCCAGCACATTCAACAATTATTCTCAGAATTACAGGCAAAAAAAAGCATGGAGAACTAGGTCAGTTCAAGGCACCCAGAGAATTGTCATGCTCAGGAAAACAAGAACTGTTTTAAATAGCAATAATATAATTTTCCACCTAAGAAGATGGGGAAAAATTAGCCTAAAGTAAAGAAAACAAAATAAAAAGAAGAGCAGGTATCTATGAAATAAAAACAGAGAAACATAAAGAAGATCAACAAATCCTTTTTATCACTGAAAAGATAAAAAAATCAATAAAAACTTTTTACGATAGCATCAGGAACAGAAGAAACGTCATAAATTAGCAATATCAGTAATGAAAAGGGGAGTTATATTGGAGGTCCTATTGAGTTTAAAAGATAACAAATTGGTCACTTCGATGAACTGTTCACATCCTGAAAAACACAACTTACTAGAATTGATACAAGATAATGGAAATAGAAAATGGAAAATAGGAATAGATCTATATTTATTAAACTAATTACTTGTCAAAACCCCATTACATAAAGAAAGCAAATGTCTTCAGTGGAAAATTCTATCAAACATATAAGGAAGAAAAAACACCAATATGACACATACTCTTCAAGAAATACAGAAGGAAGAAAAACTTCCCAATCCCTTTTATAAAGTAATCATAATCTTGATACCAAAACCTAAATAAGACATTAAAAAATGAAATTCATAAAGAATAGCTTTTATGATCATAGATGCAAAATCTCATAGTAGAATGTTAATAACTTGAATTCAATAACCTAGAATAGCAAAGGAAAACTCATCTCAGGAGTGCAAGTCTGGTTTATTGTTTGGAAATTATTCAGAATAATTCACTGTATTAACTATAAAAGGGAGAAAAAATGATGATAAATACAGAAAGTAGCACAATTCAATGACTATCATGATGAAAACTCTAAACAATATAGGAATATCAGAAAACGTTCTCAATATGGTAAGGAACATCTATAAACAAAACTATTCGTCATACTTAATAGTGAAATATTGAACATTTTTCCCAGAGATCTTTTTAAGGCAAGTATATTTGCTTTCATCAGTCCTATGCAATATTGTTCTGAGGGGCCTTGTCATTACGCTGAGGCAAAATAAAGCTTAAATACTGAAAAGGAATTAGGAAAATTATCTATTCACAAGTGACATAATTTTTATGTAGCAAACCCTGAGGGAATGCAAAACATATACCAGTATTAAAAAGTAAATTTAATAAGTTTTAAGCTTCATGTTTAATATAAAAATTTATTTCTGTATACTTGCAACAATAACATTTAAAAATCCATTTAACAGAGCATAAAAAATGTAAACCATTTTACAGGACCTCCACACTGAAAAGTAAATATTTCTGGCTAAAAAAGATACATAAATATTTAAAGAGATATACCTCGTTCATGGATTCAGAAGCAATATATGTAAGTCATTAATTTTCTCTCATCTATAGTTTCAGTGCAATTTTATTCATCATTCTAGCAGAATTTCCCATCAAAATTGAAAAGTTGATTTTAAAATTTGTATAGAAAATACAAAAAACTATATGAACCCCAAAACTCTCTAAAAAGAATAACAAAACTGTAGTATTTCTACTACTGATTTTAACACTCATTGAATCAAAGCTAGAGGAATCAAGTATTGTGGTAGCTTCACAATAGATAAATAAATCAATGGCATGGAAAGGGGATATCAAAATAGACTGACATTTATACTTGATTGATTTTAAATGAAAGATTCTAAATAATTCAATGGGAAAAAATCCCAACAATTAATGCAGGAACACCTAGATTGCTGTGTGGAAAGAATATGGACCACAAACCTTACTTCACATCAAATAAAAATTAAATCAAGATCAAAGTATACAAACTAAAACTATAAAGCTTCCAGAAGAAAACATATGTGTATATCTTTGAGACCTAAGAATAAAGAAATAATAACTATTAAAATGATGAATTAGATTTTATATATAAAAAAAAAAGCTTCCAGTTATCTATATACCCTGAAGAGAATGAATAGAAAACCTATAAGCTGGTATAGAATAATTACTGTAGACTGGGATAGAAAGCATAACTCTCAAAAGTACTTTGATCAAGATTGTATAGCAAACTGCTATAATTCAATACTAAAAACACAGACAGCCCAGTTACCAGATAAGAAAATGGGGGATGAGGTAGGGCACAAGACTTCACAATTCACAGAGGATGATCTACAAAACACCAATAATTTCATTAAAAAGTGCTTAACATCTTTAGTCACCCAGAAAATGCAAATTAAAACCACAAAAAGATACTACCCAGACTCACTGCAAAGACAACACCAAATGCTGTTGAAGAGCAACAAAAACTCTCCTCTCTGTTGCTGGGACTCTAAGATTGCATAACTGCTCACAATAAATGTTTGTCAGTTTAAAGAAAAATTAAATATACACCTACCCTTGGACCTAGCAATTTTTATTTCTAGGTGTTGACCAAGAGAAAGAAAAATATATATCCACCAAAAGATGTTTACATCTATATTCATAACAACTTTATTTATAATAACCTCAAACTGGCAACATGTCCAACAGGAAAATTGAAAAACACATTATGGTATATTTACTTCGTAGATTAGAACTTAGCAATTAAAAATAAAAAAAGTTACATAAGAAGATGGATGATGGATGACTATCATAGGCGACTATAGTGAGGGAATGACATCAAACACAGTGATTCCATTTATGTGGAGTTCTGGAATAAGCAGAACTAAGATATGGTTAGAAATTTTTCCAAAAGTCATAGCATCTAGAGAAAGAACTACAGGGAACTTTCTGTGATGGCAAAAATTTCTATATATTAATTCAGTGGGTTACAAGGCTTTATTATGTGTTTGTAATAACCCATTAAATAGTACACTTAAGATTTGTACATTTAATAGTAGGCAACCTCAAATGAAAGGGAAAAAGAAGGAATTGTAAGCAACCATAGGAAGTACTGGACTACTGATATGTCTGTCGCAGTACGCTATTGGAGCAACAGTCTCTGAACTCTTTTTCCTTAATGCTTCCTTTGTATTTGTACAGAATTGATAAGAAGGAGGCAATAGAAGTAAAGGCACTGCCAATGTGCAAAGGCCATGGTGAGCAGAAGCCTGTCTTACCTGACGTCTGCATGATATTTCTATTTATAGCAGTGTTTTCAGCTATAGCAAGAATATTAATGAATTCCCACTGGTTTCGAGTACAGGTAGTTAGAATTACAAATTTTGCTTTGGAAACCTAGAGCCATATGATCTCTAGGAGTGAGAATGGGTCAGATATTAAGAATTAGACAAAGTAGAGGATACTGAAGTTACAGATATACTCTTTAAATACGATTGTTTTTACGAACTCACACTGCCTCCAAGATCTTTGATTGTATCTACCCCATTGGTGAAGTCATGCTAATATATGAATTGAATTATATGTTGTGAGCAGGTGAGGAACTTTTCCACTCAGCAGGGTATTTCTCAGTGTATAATAAGACTAAGTAAGAGAGGAAAGCAACTATTGTTTGTTAGTCCTACTACGTAGCCAGGTTTTGAGGTATTGTTCTCAAATTATCTTGTTTCCTCTACATCCATCTTGTAACCACTTTGAGAAATGGAAGTTGCCTTTAATAAATTTAATTTAATGCAGACACAAGAGCCTTTGAATTCTTTGAATTTCTTTTTTGTTGTTGTTGTTTTTTGACAGGGTCTTGCTCTGTTGCCCAGGCTGTAGTGTGATCACAGCTCATTTCAGCCTCAGACTCTTGGGCTCAAGGTATCCTCCCACCTCAGCCACCCAGCCACCCATGTACCTGGGATTACAGGTGCATGTCACGTGTCTGGCTAATTTACTTTTATTTTTTTTTGTAGAGATGGGGTCATGTTATATTACCCAAGCTGGTCTGGAACTCCTGGTCTCAAGCAATCTTCCTGCCTCAGTTTCCCAAAGTGTTAAGGTTACAGGTGTGAGCCATGGTGCCTGGCCTGAACTATTTACTATAACCTAAAGAAGGTTTTACTGAAACTCAATTCTATCATATGTGAAATCTTATCCCCTTTTCTCTCCACTGAACTTTCTTCATATTTTATTTTGTGTAGGCAGTGTTTATAAACTGTGATATTTCTTTTTTGTTATTAGAAAACATGACAGCATGGCACAGATGTGATGCTTAGCCGGTCATATTTGCGAAATAGGTCTGATCTTACATATTGATTGAGTGGGCCTGAATTACAAGACACAGATGGATATGATATTTTCCTTGATTACTCTGCTGTGGTATAAGAACAAATGTTTACTTTGATGAACTGTGATTTCTCTCTCTCTCTCTGCTTATTTTGCTGCAGTCTGTTTGTTTATTGAACAAAGCTTTTTTGAGTGCTGACACTGTGGTGGGCATTGTTCTAGCACTGGGAGTTTGGTGATGAAAACAGACAAGACTTGCGCTCTCACAGAGCTTGCATTCTATCAAGGGCAGACAGAAAATAGCCAAATAAATAAATAAATAGACAATATTTCAGTTTCTGATAAGTTCTATTAAAAAACCTATACATGGCAACATAGTGGAGGGATGGGATGAGCAGTAGCTCCCTTAAACTGGATGAACAGGCTTTTCTGAGGAAGTACAACTTGAACTGAAACCTGAGTGATGAGTGAGATCAGTGGTACAGAAATCTGGGGAAGAACAGTCCATACTCAAGAAACAAACAAGTGCAAAACCCTTGTGGTAGGAGTGAATGGGTTGAGAAATCCTTTCAAGGCTAATGTGACTGGGACATATTGAGAGGGGGGAAACTGATAATAAGTGAAATCAGGAATATTGGAAACATGCAAATCATTGCTTAGAAATATTGACATGTTTTAAGCCTGTGGATAATAACATCATCTGATTTGCTTATTTAAAACCATTCTTCTAGTTGTTAAGGAGCATAAGAGAATAATTAAGAGGATATTGATATAATCCAGGTGGAAGATAGTGATATCTTTGGCTAATGTTTTATAAATACCAAATGGAGTGCAGGAGCGGTGGCTCATGCCTGTAATCCCAGCACTTTGGGAGGCCGAGGCGAGCAGATCACCTGAGGTCGGGAATTCGAGACTACCCTGAACAACATGGAGAAACCCCATTTCTACTAAAAGTACGAAATTAGCCGGACGTGGTGGCACATGCCTGTAATCCCAGCTACTTGGGAGCCTGAGGCAGGAGAATCACTTGAACTTGGAAGGCAGAGGTTGCGGTGAGCAGAGATTGTGCCTTTGCACTCCAGCCTGGGCAACAAGGGCAAAACTCATCTCAAAACAGCCACAACAACAACAACAACAACAACAACAAAAACCAGCAAACAAACAAAAAACAAACAAAAACAAATGGAAAAAGAAATATCAAATGGAAAGTATCTGGCATTTTACATATAGAGCTGACATTACTTGCTGATGACTGGAACAAAGAGAAGTGTATTTTCTAAATCATGAGCCAAATTAATACGGTTTAATTTAACAAATAGTGCCTGAAGATGTAGTCTGTACTAGATGTTTCCAGTTTGTGTTGGTGTTCCTGGGGTGAGAATGACACAGATCTTGCCTCAAAAGAGTGTTGCATTTCATTTCAGACTTACTGAATTTCAAGAGTGTGCCTAGGAATCTGAATTTCAACTAGTTTGAAAACTACTGGTGTGCCAAAACCACACCTGTTTTCCCAATGCAGAAGTAGAGAGGGAAAATATAAATGGGGCTCCTGCCCAGATTATTCTTCTAAGGATGTGATGTTCTGGGGGAAGGCCCATGTGTGGAGACGGTACATAAAGTGAGGCCAGGCAGTGAGTGGAACCAAAAGCACCCTATGCAAGGTAATTTGAGGAAGAGTTACCAACATGGAGGTAGATATTGGGAAAAAGGAGTCAGATTACATCTGTAAAGAAAATGGCATAAGCCACGTCTGTAGAACAAGAATAAGGAAGGAAAGAGCTGTGAGGGAATGCCAGGAAAAATTGAGAAAACTAATAGATCGTGAGTTTCTGAGTTGTGTATTTCAGGAAATAATTTGGTAATTGAAAATAAAAATGTTGCTATCATTACCAGTGACCAAAATTTGCTAAGCATGAGGTTACAATGGTTTAACCAGTCACCCATAAAGTGGATGACTTCTTGTTGACTGCTTTCATAACTTGGGTAAGGTTGATTATGAGGAATATTGGAGAGAATTCCCATACAGGGGAAGGATATGCAGGAGCTGGAAAAAAATGATTAGTTTGTGCAGTTGCAAAAAGAACAGGAAAAAATGAGCTAGATCCTGTATATGTTGCTATTTAAACAGGAGTTTTGAGGGGAAATAATGCTTGAGAAGGAGCAGAAATAATTTACTTGTTGGTTTGCTCGAGGGTGAGCGAGGTAGAACTAGCCTTGTCACAGAGCCCTAGTTACAGAAATAAACAAAATTAAGCAAGGACTTTCTGTTATGGTAATGGTCAAGGAGCTTATAGTGAATGAATGTACCTGCAAATTGCATTATAATTCTGGATAATAATTACTCTAAAATATACTATTTGGAGGCACTGAAAAGCAACCCAAAGCAGGCTGCCATCATTCTTATTATTCTAATATTCATATGAAAATGTGACCAAAAAAACCTAAATGGAAAAAAGCCAGAAAAATCATGAAAAAGAATAACAACACGGAAGAAATTACATTATGTAATTTTAAGACATTGTGTAAAGCTATAGTCATCAAGACAATATCTTATTGGTGTGAAGATAGACATTTATATTACTGGAACAGATATGAGTTTACAGAACATATGCAATGTGTTCAACTGATTCTTGACAAATCCACACAAGCAGATAAGTATGGGAAAGAAAACTCTTTATAAAAGATGGAATTTGTATGAAGAAAAAATGAACTTTAATCATTTCCCCCTACTACGAACTAAAATTAAGCCTAAGAGCTAAAACATTAGGCTTTTAGAGGCAAATAGGAAGACGACTTTATAACCTGTATTTAATTAAATATATCTAAGAAATTACAGGAATTCCAATAAACATAAAAGATTAAAAAACGGACTTCATCACAATTAAAAATGTCTGTTCTTGAAAAATAAATGGCCAATAGTCCTCTAAAAATGTTTTACTATTACTTATTAGGGCAACACAAGTTAAAGATATAGTATAATACTGCTTCACACACATTTTAATAGTTAAAATTAACCAAAACAACTCCAAAACAAAACAAAACACCTGTCAACACTAAATGTAGTCAAGGTTGTAGAGCAATTGGAACTTTCGTACATTGCTTATGGGAGCATAATACGGTATACCCATTGAAAATGTTTGGGCTTATTTCTTATGAAGCCAAACATACAGAATGCTCCCAAAATGACTATGCCTGGTGTACATGTTATATAGAAACTCTCTTCTATATACTTGGTTGGGACCTGTGAATGTGTGGAATAGTCACTTCCTTGATTAGGATGCAATATACAAAACTCTCACTTAACAGACTAGAGTGAGGTTCTTCTGCTGGCTTTAAAGATATTAGCTGTTGTGTGGTGAGTTGGTCACATAATTAGTACCTTTGGAAGCCCTCGCATCCTCTAGGTGCTTAGAACAACCCCTAACAAAGCCAGAGAGAAAATGAAGACTTTAGTCCAATTCATTCAAGGAGCCAAATTCGGCCAACAACCTGCATGAACTTGAAGGAGGACCCAAGCTTCAGATGCAAACAGAGCCCAGATGCCAGTCTTGAGAGACTTTAAGCAGAAAACTCACTTGCACTGTGCTGGACTTCAGACCTACAAAAACAGTGAAATAATAAATGAATGTTGTTTTAAGCCACTAGATTTGTGGTATTTTATTACATAGCAATAGAAAACGAGTGCACACTTTTTATTTATCATCCTCCTTTTGCTGAAATTTATTTGATAATTTTCACCTACAGATCATTTGGACTGTTTTTCTTTCAACTTGATCTCTCTGACAGTGTGATATATGTTGCAAACCCTGCTTGGTATGCCTGTGGAGAAGGAAGCGAAGTGGTCCATCATGTTGTGATCAATCTCAGTCTCCACAGATTCAAAATTCTAGATTTGCAAATCATTGTGTCCTTGTCCCCAGCCAGTCTATATCTTATGTACGTGTTTAATTTGATTCTCATCCCAAGAAAGACGTTGTAATTAATTCCTCCAGACTCTCAACAAAGATATGTTGCTTTATATTAGTTTTCCAAGCTCTATAAAGCTCATTTATTCACAATGTTGAAGCTCATTTACTTACTACTAGCACAGAGATCTAATTTCACAGCTCTCTCTCTTCTATTTCTTTGTACTTAAGGGTGCCTTAAAAAATCTGGGGCAAATTTAGAAGTGTTTCAACACTTGCATTCATTAAACTAACCAAGCATTTTGTTCGTGAAAATTGGAATACAGACAAATGGATTTTAAGCGAGAATCCGAAATGCCTGCCTCAAGTATACAGATTAAATGAATAAGCTTTTAACTTATTTCTCTGAGTTATTTAACTTCTACTTCTCAATCCTGGGCTTAGTGGATAACTGAAAGCCAATTTCTGACAGGAACAAAAGGTCATCAATGAAAACTTTTTAGAAAAGAGCTACTATTGCTATTTTTCCACCTTTAATCAAGACTTTTGCTCAGACTAATCATTAAAAAATAGTTCTTGTTAAACTAGATTTCAGCCAGATTAATGTGATTCTGTTCATATGACAGATAATTTGGAGCAGGGTTTTGACTAAAGATTTTTGAGGTGTTGCATGATTCATGATGGCTCAGTAGAAAAACTAGAATAGAAACCAGGGATCTGGGCTCTTGATTTAGTCCTTAGTTATCCACACACTTTTTTTCTTTTAGTAGTACAGATCAAAATTATTATTGTTCGTTTGAATTGTTTAACATCTGGCAAAATTTAGAGTTCCGTGAGGTCACGTATGTGGCTATCTTGTTCCCAAGTGTATCTGTAGCACATAACACATTGCTAGTCAAGGAAAAAGCATACTCTAATATTTGCTGAAGTGTATTAAATAGCTCTTTACTTAGAGTAATTTGGGAATGAAATTAACTGTTCTTTCTTGTATTATCTCATTCATTTTTTCACAGTATCCTACAGAAGAGGAAATAAATATCTCATTTATGGCCTAAAAAGTTTTCTTCATTAGGTTGCTTCTGTATGCAAAAGAATTGAGATTTGAAATCAGATCTCTGGAGTCAGCATGCCAAGTCAAGCTTGGAAACGTGTTCAATAACTTCATTAGATAATCACTTAGTGGGATTAAGTGAAGGTCTCTCTTCTTTGCAACAAGTCCAAAAAGGGTATGGAACGTAGAATTCTAAGATGGTTCCACAAATATTCTAGTGACTCACATTTACATACTTTCTTCCCATTATTCAAAGAAACATTCATGTAGGTAATTCTGTGAAGGAATTTCACATAAAAAATTCATAAATCAAAGTTTAGTTTGAAATATGGGGATTATTCTGGTAGGCCTGACCTAACCACATGAGCCCCTTAAAATCAGAGAGTTTTCTTTGGTTGGTTGCAGAAGTGAAAGTCAGAGAGATGAGATTTGCACCAGCTAGTCTGGAAGAAATGAAAGGTTCATGCTGAAAACTGCTCATGGAGGCCACGTGAGAGAGAGTTGTGAGCAGCCTCTAGGAGCTGAGAGTGGTTCAACCCACCAATAGGTGGAAAATGGGGACCTCAGTCCAACAGCTGTAAGGAAATGAATTTTGTTAACAACCAGTGAGGCTAGAAGAGGGTCCCATGCCCAGAAGAAAACTTCAGCTCTGATCAACACCTTGATTTCAGCCTGGTAAGACCCCAGACAGAGAGATCTGGTCATGCTGGGCTTAGATTTCTGAAACACAGAAATGTGAAATAATAAGTGAGTATTGTTTTAGGTCACTACATTTGCGGTAATTTTTTAGGATACAGTAGAAAATCACTATACAAGGATGACTTCAACATACTAGAAATTGACCTGAGAGTTGTGAGCATTGATTTGGTTTCATGCTGGATGAGAGTAGTAGGCAAAGAATTGTGCCAATGCCAAAAGAATATCAGATAATGAAGATGGCCGAATAGGAACAGCTCCAGTCTCCAACTGCCAGCGCGAGAGACACAGAAGACCCGTGATTTCTGCATTTTCAACTGAGGTACTGGGTTCATCTCAATAGGGAGTGCCAGACAATCGGTGCTGGTCAGCTGCTGCAGCCCGACCAGCAAGAGTTGAAGCAGGGCGAGGCATCGCCTCACCTGGGAAGCACAAGGGGGAAGGGAATCCCTTTTCCTAGCCAGGGGAACTGAGACACACAACACCTGGAAAATCGGGTAACTCCCACCCCAATACTGTACTTTAAGCAAACAGGCACACCAGGAGATTATATCCCACACCTGGCCGGCAGGGTCCCACCCAACGGAGCCTCCCTCATTGCTAGCACAGCAGTCTGCAATCTAACCGCAAGGCAGCAGCGAGGCTGGGGGAGGGGCGCCCGCCATTGCTGAGGCTTAAGTAGGTAAACAAAGCCGCTGGGAAGCTCGAACTGGGTGGAGCTCACAGCAGCTCAAGGAAACCTGCCTGTCTCTGTAGACTCCACCTCTGGAGACAGGGCACAGCTAAACAACAACAAAAGCAGCAGAAACCTCTGCAGACGCAAACGACTCTGTCTGACAGCTTTGAAGAGAGCAGTGGATCTCCCAACACGGAGGTTGGGATCTGAGAAGGGACAGACTGCCTGCTCAAGTGGGTCCCTGACCCCTGAGTAGCCTAACTGGGAGACATCCCTCACTAGGGGCAGTCTGACACCCCACACCTCACAGGGTGGAGTACACCCCTGAGAGGAAGCTTCCAAAGCAAGAATCAGACAGGTACACTCGCTGTTCAGAAATATTCTATCTTCTGCAGCCTCTGCTGCTGACACCCAGGCAAACAGGGTCTGGAGTGGACCTCAAGCAATCTCCAACAGACCTACAGCTGAGGGTCCTGACTGTTAGAAGGAAAACTATCAAACAGGAAGGACACCTACACCAAAACCCCATCAGTACATCACCATCATCAAAGACCAGAGGCAGATAAAACCACAAAGATGGGGAAAAAGCAGGGCAGAAAAGCTGGAAATTCAAAAAACAAGAGCGCATCTCCCCCGGCAAAGGAGCGCAGCTCATCGCCAGCAACGGATCAAAGCTGGACGGAGAATGACTTTGACGAGATGAGAGAAGAAGGCTTCAGTCCATCAAATTTCTCAGAGCTAAAGGAGGAATTACGTACCCAGCGCAAAGAAACTAAAAATCTTGAAAAAAAAGTGGAAGAATTGACGGCTAGACTAATTAATGCAGAGAAGGTCATAAACGAAATGAAAGAGATGAAAACCATGACACGAGAAATACGTGACAAATGCACAAGCTTCAGTAACCGACTCGATCAACTGGAAGAAAGAGTATCAGCAATTGAGGATCAAATGAATGAAATGAAGCGAGAAGAGAAACCAAAAGAAAAAAGAAGAAAAAGAAATGAACAAAGCCTGCAAGAAGTATGGGATTATGTAAAAAGACCAAATCTATGTCTGATTGGGGTGCCTGAAAGTGAGGGGGAAAATGGAACCAAGTTGGAAAACACTCTTCAGGATATCATCCAGGAGAACTTCCCCAACCTAGTAGGGCAGGCCAACATTCAAATCCAGGAAATACAGAGAACGCCACAAAGATACTCCTCGAGAAGAGCAACTCCAAGACACATAATTGCCAGATTCACCAAAGTTGAAATGAAGGAAAAAATCTTAAGGGCAGCCAGAGAGAAAGGTCGGGTTACCCACAAAGGGAAGCCCATCAGACTCACAGCAGATCTCTCGGCAGAAACTCTACAAGCCAGAAGAGAGTGGGGGCCAATATTCAACATTCTTAAAGAAAAGAATTTTAAACCCAGAATTTCATATCCAGCCAAACTAAGTTTCATAAGTGAAGGAGAAATAAAATCCTTTACAGATAAGCAAATGCTTAGAGATTTTGTCACCACTAGGCCTGCCTTACAAGAGACCCTGAAGGAAGCACTCAACATGGAAAGGAACAACCGGTACCAGCCATTGCAAAAACATGCCAAAATGTAAAGACCATCAAGGCTAGGAAGAAACTGCATCAACTAACGAGCAAAATAACCAGTTAATATCATAATGGCAGGATCAAGTTCACACATAACAATATTAACCTTAAATGTAAATGGACTAAATGCTCCAATTAAAAGACACAGACTGGCAAACTGGATAAAGAGTCAAGACCTATCAGTCTGCTGTATTCAGGAGACCCATCTCATATGCAGAGACATACATAGGCTCAAAATAAAGGGATGGAGGAAGATTTACCAAGCAAATGGAGAACAAAAAAAAGCAGGGGTTGCAATCCTAGTCTCTGATAAAACAGACTTTAAACCATCAAAGATCAAAAGAGACAAAGAAGGCCATTACATAATGGTAAAGGGATCAATTCAACAGGAAGAGCTAACTATCCTAAATATATATGCACCCAATACAGGAGCACCCAGATTCATAAAGCAAGTCCTTAGAGACTTACAAAGAGACTTAGACTCGCATACAATAATAATGGGAGACTTCAACACTCCACTGTCAACATTAGACAGATCAACGAGACAGAAAGTGAACAAGGATATCCAGGAATTGAACTCATCTCTGCAGCAAGCAGACCTAATAGACATCTATAGAACTCTCCACCCCAAATCAACAGAATATACATTCTTCTCAGCACCACATCGCACTTATTCGAAAATTGACCACATAATTGGAAGTAAAGCACTCCTCAGCAAATGTACAAGAACAGAAATTACAACAAACTGTCTCTCAGACCACAGTGCAATCAAACTAGAACTCACGACTAAGAAACTCAATCAAAACCACTCAACTACATGGAAACTGAACAACCTGCTCCTAAATGACTACTGGGTACATAACGAAATGAAGGCAGAAATAAAGATATTCTTTGAAACCAATGAGAACAAAGATACAACATACCAGAATCTCTGGGACACATTTAAAGCAGTGTGTAGAGGGAAATTTATAGCACTAAATGTCCACAAGAGAAAGCAGGAAAGATCTAAAATTGACACTCTAACATCACAATTAAAAGAACTAGAGAAGCAAGAGCAAATGCATTCAAAAGCTAGCAGAAGGCAAGAAATAACTAAGATCAGAGCAGAACTGAAGGAGATAGAGACACAAAAAGCCCTCCAAAAAATCAATTAATCCAGGATTTGGTTTTTTGAAAAGATCAACAAAATTGACAGACCGCTAGCAAGACTAATAAAGAAGAAAAGAGAGAAGAATCAAATAGACGCAATAAAGAATGATAAAGGGGATATCACCACTGACCCCACAGAAATACAAACTACCATCAGAGAATACTATAAACACCTCTATGCAAATAAACTAGAAAATCTAGAAGAAATGTATAATTTCCTGGACACTTACACTCTTCCAAGACTAAACCAGTAAGAAGTTGAATCCCTGAATAGACCAATAGCAGGCTCTGAAATTGAGGCAATAATTAATAGTCTACCAACCAAAAAAAGTCCAGGACCAGATGGATTCACAGCCGAATTCTACCAGAGGTACAAGGAGGAGCTGGTACCATTCCTTCTGAAACTATTCCAATCAATAGAAAAAGAGGGAATCCTCCCTAACTCATTTTATGAGGCCAACATCATCCTGATACCAAAGCCTGGCAGAGACACAAGAAAAAAAGAGAATTTTAGACCAATATCCCTGATGAACATCGATGCAAAAATCCTCAATAAAATACTGGCAAACCGGATTCAGCAGCACATCAAAAAGCTTATCCACCATGATCAAGTGTGCTTCATCCCTGGGATAAAAGGCTGGTTCAACATTCGCAAATCAATAAACATAATCCAGCATATAAACAGAACCAAAGACAAAAACCACATGATTATCTCAATAGATGCAGAAAAGGCTTTTGACAAAATTCAACAGTCCTTCATGCTAAAAACTCTCAATAAATTCGGTATTGATGGAATGTACCTCAAAATAATAAGAGCTCTTTATGACAAACCCACAGCCAATATCATACTGAATGGGCAAAAACTGGAAGCATTCCCTTTGAAAACTGGCACAAGACAGGGATGCCCTCTCTCGGCACTCCTATTCAACATAGTGTTGGAAGTTCTGGCTAGGGCAATCAGGCAAGAGAAAGAAATCAAGGGTATTCAGTTAGGAAAAGAAGAAGTCAAATTGTCCCTGTTTGCAGATGACATGATTGTATATTTAGAAAACCCCATTGTCTCAGCCCAAAATCTCCTTAAGCTGATAAGCAACTTCAGCAAAGTCTCAGAATACAAAATTAATGTGCAAAAATCACAAGCATTCTTATACACCAGTAACAGACAAACAGAGAGCCAAATCATGAATGAACTTCCATTCACAATTGCTTCAAAGAGAATAAAATACCTAGGAATCCAACTGACAAGGGATGTAAAGGACCTCTTCAAGGAGAACTACAAACCACTGGTCAGTGAAATAAAAGAGGACACAAACAAATGGAAGAACATACCATGCTCATGGATAGGAAGAATCAATATCGTGAAAACGGCCATACTGCCCAAGGTTATTTATAGATTCAATGCCATCCCCATCAAGCTACCAATGAGTTTCTTCACAGAATTGGAAAAAACTGCTTTAAAGTTCATATGGAACCAAAAAAGAGCCCGCATCTCCAAGACAATCCTAAGTCAAAAGAACAAAGCTGGAGGCATCACGCTACCTGACTTCAAACTATACTACAAGGCTACAGTAACCAAAACAGCATGGTACTGGTACCAAAACAGAGATATAGACCAATGGAACAGAACAGAGTCCTCAGAAATAATACCACACATCTACAGCCATCTGATCTTTGACAAACCTGAGAGAAACAAGAAATGGGGAAAGGATTCCCTATTTAATAAGTGGTGCTGGGAAAATTAGCTAGCCATAAGTAGAAAGCTGAAACTGGATCCTTTCCTTACTCCTTATATGAAAATTAATTCAAGATGGATTAGAGACTTAAATATTAGACCTAATACCATAAAAACCCTAGAGGAAAACCTAGGTAGTACCATTCAGGACATAGGCATGGGCAAAGACTTCATGTCTAAAACACCAAAAGCAATGGCAACAAAAGCCAAAATTGACAAATGGGATCTAATTAAACTAAAGAGCTTCTGCACAGCAAAAGAAACTACCATCAGAGTGAACAGGCAACCTACAGAATGGGAGAAAATTTTTGCAATCTACTCATCTGACAAAGGGCTAATATCCAGAACCTACAAAGAACTCAAACAAATTTACAAGAAAAAAACAAACAACCCCATGAAAAAGTGGGCAAAGGATATGAACAGACATTTCTCAAAAGAAGACATTCATCTAGCCAACAGACACATGAAAAAATGCTCATCATCACTGGCCATCAGAGAAATGCAAATCAAAACCACAATGAGATACCATCTCACACCAGTTAGAATGGCGATCATTAAAAAGTCAGGAAACAACAGTTGCTGGAGAGGATGTGGAGAAATAGGAACACTTTTACACTGTTGGTGGGATTGCAAACTAGTTCAACCATTATGGAAAACAGTATGGCGATTCCTCAAGGATCTAGAACTAGAAGTACCATATGACCCAGCCATCCCATTACTGGGTATATACCCAAAGGATTATAAATCATGCTGCTATAAAGACACATGCACACGTATGTTTATTGTGACACTATTCACAATAGCAAAGACTTGGAATCAACCCAAATGTCC
Source organism: Theropithecus gelada (assembly GCF_003255815.1). Lineage (NCBI taxonomy): Eukaryota > Metazoa > Chordata > Mammalia > Primates > Cercopithecidae > Theropithecus > Theropithecus gelada. Next base: position 74,306,178 of record NC_037682.1, on the reverse strand, counting down.
ATCAGTGACAGACTGGATTAAGAAAATGTGGCACATATACACCATGGAATACTATGCAGCCATAAAAAAGGATGAGTTTGTGTTCTTTGTAGGGACATGGATGCAGCTGGAAACCATCATTCTTAGCAAACTATCACAAGAACAGAAAACCAAACACTGCATGTTCTCACTCATAGGTGGGAACTGAACAATGAGATCACTTGGACTCGAGAAGCGGAACATCACACACCAGGGCCTATCATGGGGAGAGGGGAGGGGGAAGGGGTTGCATTGGGAGTTATACCTGATGTAAATGACGAGTTGATGGGTGCTGACGAGTTGATGGGTGCAGCACACCGACATGGCACAAGTATACATATGTAACAAACCTGCACATTATGCACATGTACCCTAGAACTTAAAGTATAATAATAATAAAAAATAAATAAATAAATAAATAAATAAATAAGAATATCAGATAATGAAAAAAATACCAGACGGGGGATGGGGGGGTCTTCATCCTGCTCTTTAAAGGAAAAGGTATTTTCTTCAGAAATCCTTGAACTTTTCATAACCTTCCTAAAGGATTGTTTCAAAAGTGCACATCTCCATATTTGTATACATATATCCCTAAAGTTTGTCAATTTTTCTCTTTGGTCATTTAGATTTATGGACAGACTTTGCTTCTCATAGGATTGTTTTAAGGATCAACTGAATAAATGCATTCACAATTAATTTTTATGAATAAAGAAGACAAAGATTTGAATGGTTGTTTGAGAGTTCATGTTTTTCCCATTACCTTTTGTGTTTGGGGGCACTCTTACAGAAGTGCCTTAAAACATATGATAGTTTTGAGTAATGATTAAATGAACTCTGATTATAAGGCCATACACTGAAACTTATGAGAACATGTATTTCCCTCTTCAAAGAATCACCTTTCATGCTATACACCTGTTTTAACAGTTTGACTTTTCGTATATGTTAAAGAAATTCCAGCCCGGATTTTTAAATGACTAATTTTGGAAATTTGAGAGTAGAATTAACAGTTATAAAAAGACAAGTCCTGAGAAATAATATGAGAAATAACAATTACAGTTTTAATATGGCCTCTGTTCCATTTATGTCATCAGCACAAAAACTATTAATTTTGAGCCTTGATTCTGCTCAATACCTTCTTCTTCTGCCTAAAATGACCTTGAGTTTATTATCCTACTGAAATTTTGCTCATTTTTCTGTGATCTGAGAGACCAAAATAGACGCCACTTTATCAACTAAGATAGGCCCTAAGGTTAAGGAAACCGAGCTACCTAAGGGTCAGGGTTCAGAGCTTGGCTGACATGGCAAATTTCTAAATTCCTATGGCTAAATTTCCTAACAATAGGGGCTATCAGCTCTGATTTATAACCCAGACCACAACTCTGATTGGACAGAAGATCAGCCTTACAGATGTTCTTTTCTGATAAGCTACTGCAGACCTTAAGCCAGTTTCAGCCAGTTTATAGAGGCTGTATACAAACAGTCTTTGTGTCCTATATTTTACATTTTTGGCTTAAAGAGTCAAATTCCACCTTATTTTAACGCTAAAACCCACCCCAAAGTGAACATGGAACGTGTGTTACATACATGTTTACCCAACTTGGATGTGCTTGACTTCCCTCATAAATGCATATAACTTTCTCCCCAGAACTACTAAATAGCTTTGAAATTGGCCCCATGGGACATAAAACCCAACCTATTCTTCCCCTCTTTGAAGAAAGAGCACCTTGGTCTATGCTGGAGAGTTTCTCTTCCTAGCTTGCAAACCAATATCGCCAGTAAGGCTCTCCTTTTTACTAGTTAACTGTCCTTGTAGTCTTTTGGATGACACTTCAATAGTCACTTTTTTTCTGATACCTCCCAGATAGAATGGATCTCTTCCTTTTCTTCATCCCTATCTCCATTCTGCTTTGATACATTTAACCTGGGATCTCTTTCCTTCCCTTATGTTTTTAGCTCCAAGAAGGCAAGATTGTATTTTATTTTCATCTTTTTGTAGACCCACCTTGGATGCTTTAGGCAAATATTAGATGCTCAGTAATTTTGCAAAATAATTGAAAGGTTGAAAAGAAAAAACCTAGCTTGAGTTATCCATTCTAAAATTAAGGAAACAACAGTAATCATCTTTATATTTTATTAAAAATAGAAGTAGGTCATTTTTATCATATCATATCCACTATCATCATGACATTATTGTCTGAATGAATTATGAAGATGTTAACTTTGATTACCTGGCTGAGGTAAAGTCTGTCAGAGTTTCCTACTGTAAAGGTACTCTTTTATTCTGATTTCCATATTGTGTTCTTTGGAAGGAAATTTCTATGAACAGCTCACACTTAAAAGGTAGAAAACTATGTGTCACCTACTTGAGGGGAAAGTATCTTTATAATTTATTTATCTCCATGGTATTCTTATAAAAACAAACAAACAAACAAAAAACCATAACTCCAGGCTAATCATCAGTACACCTGCTCTCCCAATCAATTGAACACTTTACAAAACACCTGATCAATATTCTTTAAGACTTTCAAGATTATACAAAAAAAAAAGGAAAGTCTGAAAAACTGTCACAGTGTAGAGGAGTCTAAGGAGACATGACCGCTAAATATAATGTGGTATCCTGAATGAGATCCTGGAACAGAAAAAAGACATTGGGTAAAAAACAAGGAAATCTGAATAAAGCATAAACTTTATTAATGATAATATTGGTTTATTAATTATAACAAGTGTTCTATACAAACTTAAAATATTAAAAATAGGGAAAGTGGGAATGGCATACGTGGGAATCTATATACTGTCTTTGCAAATTTCTGTTGGTCTAAAAATATTTATTTTAAAATAAAAACTTTAAACTCAAGAGAATTAGAAGACAAGTCACAGAATGAAAGAAAATATTTGCAAAAGATACAGCTAAAAGAACTCTTGGACAAAATATACAAAACACTTTTAAAGCTTTTGTATAAAATAATAAGAAAAATAACCTGATTAAAAAATGGGCAAAAGATCTTAACAGACACCACATCAAAGACGACAGACAGATGTCAAATAAGCTATAAAAAGATGTTGGATATTCCATTTTATTAGGGGATTGAAAATATGGATTTAGGCCTAAACACTGTAGGTAATAGACACAGGAAAATTGTTTGGGTTTGAGTTAATATTGAATATGGACCATTCCAGGATTAAAATTATTATCTTTTTTTTAAAGAAACATGTAATTTGGGATAGATAACCAAAGATTCTGACTGAACACATCCCACAGAGGAAATAACTTTGTCTTGCATAATGGAGAAAGCAGAGTTGTTTAGAGGAAGATGCTGTCAGGATTCTGACTCCACTTTTCTGTATTTCTTTTTTCTTCATATGTTGAAGTAGGTCATAAGCTGACTCCAGAAGTTCTAGTCACTGTTTTCAGAACCATTATCCTGAGGAACAAAGAAACTCTCCTTTGCTGGGTCTCCTTTCTGGGAAAAAGGAAGACTGCTCCAGCAATCACACACAAGATTTAGATCACAAGTCCATTTCTACACCAATCACTGGCAAGGGCGATGATTTTACTATGATGGCAAAGATTGATTTTCTGAGGTAGTTAAACTTTGGGGAGTCATGGTCTCTGCCATCTTCTGAGTCACACTTTAGAGAGAGAAACAGATACATAAACAGATACACATACAATGTGGTAAATGCAAATATAAATGTCCATAGTAATAAGGGCAAGGCATATTGGTGTAGTTTATAGATTTAGCCTCCTACACATGCTTAAAGGCAGAGGAGACACATAATAGCATCTAGTTAGTTCTGAACAACCCTTAACTTTTCTGTAAAAAGAAACGATAAAGTTTCTTTGTGAAAGAATGATGGAATGGGGAGAATATGGTAATAAATGGAATCTTCTAATAAGTTCTTGCCTCAGAGTTACTTTAGTGAAAAATACCAGCAGCAGAGTGTGCTGAAAAAGCTTTATTATCTGATGTATTTTATTTTATTATTTATTTATTTTGAGACGGAGTCTCGCTCTGTTGCCCAGGCTGGAGTACAGTGGCACCATCTCGGCTCACTGCAACTTCTGCCTTCAGGGTTCAAAAGTTTCTCCCACCTCAGTCTCCTGAGTAGCTGGCATTACAGGCCCCTGCCGCCACGCTCTGCTAATTTTTTTATTTTTAGTAGAGATGGGGTTTCACCATGTTTGCCAGGTGGTCTCCAACTCCTGACCTCAAGTGATCCTCCCGACTTGGCCTCTCAAAGTGTGGGGATTACAGGCCTGAGCCACCTAGCCCGGCTTGATGTATTTTAGTTTTTGAATGGCAGCACTTGCCGACTTTTAGTTATTTTCCCCTCTACAAGACTCAGGATGATCCAAGGGAAACAAGGAAGCTTACAATAACTACCACTCAGTGTTGCTGAAATAATATAAGACATAATGCACACAGTTTTGAAATACAAACATAACAGGAATCATCACTGAAAATTAGACTGTTTTCTTTTTCTATTTTGCCTTTATTGAATCAGCACTGTATTCCTCAGAATAATTATGTCAGTACATTTTATCCTGAAACATTTGTGTTATAAAAGGCATAAATTGTCATATCTAGTTACAGGGATAATATTCTTTTTGATTGCATTGTTCTAGCACTTTTCCCTTCAGATTACTGCTATTTTATTTTTATTCATCTTTAATAATCAATAGGAATTAATACATTCTTGAATTATCTTAAATATACAGGATGTTGAGTTTTCTAGGTTGTTATATGTCTCATAATGGAATGTGACTTGCTTCTTTCTTTTGGTGCAATTTACATGGAAAAAAGATTTCCCAGAGTTTATAAGGGTAAAACAAACTAATTTTCAGTAGGCTATGCTAGTGAGTAAAAAATTTTTAAATAGCAGGTTTAATAAATTTTTTAAGAAGAAAATATTTGAATGTGACTAATATCAATTGACCTTTGTATGTTTTTCCCTTGTTTTTTTTAAAAATAATCTTAGAGCTTATAATCAATCGTTTAACAGATTCAGTGTTTTGAGAAACTGAATATACAATGATTAGATGTCTTTCTCCAGTATTAACTCTAAAGCCTTGTCAGACTTCCCAACCTTGTTTACAACTTGTCTCTATTACTTTCTTTTTCCCAGAAGTCTGTGCCTTTGTGGTTCCCACAGGCCCAGGAGCTAAAACTGCAAGAATGAACTCCCATGTTTAAAATTAGACCAAATGGAGAAGTTAGCAGAGGTTTAAACCAGCACCACTTGTTCTTTGGAGTGAGATGGTTCTTTTCAAAACCACTTTTAGATTATTTTATTTACTTCAAGTATCTGTGTTGTAAGATAGGTAACCTCATCTGCCCTACCCCTAAACAGTACCCAGGGAATATCTCTCCTGGACCATGATGTCAGGTAAGCTGATTTTTCACAACTTGAGGGCTTGTCCCCTTTCTTCTCTGCCACCAGCACTGAAAGTTACCTGCCCCCACTACACACAAAAATTCTTATGACTTTATATATCTCCTCTGAATTATAAGAATCTGTTCTTACAATTTTGATACAGAGGACAAAAGAAAATTTGCTTTGTCTTTTGTTGGGATTTTTTAAAGTGTCCACTTGGTAGTATGGGCTGTACTAACAGTAGGCTGTAGAGGTCAATAAGACAGGATGTCTGTGTTCTAGGAGAACATACTGTGTCAGTGGTGACTGACATGGAACAGATAACTGAAGTGCCATGTGATGTAATCAGGGGTAAAGATAATGAAACAAGCACTTTTATTATCTAATGGTGAGAGATTGCTAGGTGTTTCCCTTCATGTGGTGCAGAAGGGACTAGAAAGCATTCAGTTTGTTTTTTCTAATTGCCCTAGAAGGTGAATTGCTTTGGCATGGGTGGAAGTAGAAATTCCGAAGGCATCTGTGACAGGAAAAAAATATAGGGAAATCAGAGAGATTTGGATGGAAAGTTTTAGGAATAGAGAAAGCATTGGGAAGGATTTCTAGCATATTTCACATATGTTTTACTTTTGGAAGAGAAAGAAATATCAAAACAAATCTTGGTAGTCAACTTTGCCTAAATAAAGCTTGCAGTCTACCACCCTTGTTACTTTCTGTCCTCTGAACTTACTCTACTATTCTTCATAACTTTAATAAATTTTAATAAGTAATACCAGGTTGTGAGTGGGTTCCCTTTATATTCTCTAAGAGATGAGAGTAAATATGTGAACTACTTTTATACTACCTTTTTCTTCTATATTCATTTGAAAGAATCATCATGTTGAAACTAAGCTAAGAAAAGTCTTACCTTATGTTTATTTTCAACAGTCGTCTGTGGAAAGGTGAGTGATCTATTTGAAAAGTCATGAAATGTGTCCCAAGAGAGATGATATCTCATCAGGGTAAATAGGAGTTTTATAGAGGGTTTTAAAAAAAGAGGGGTTAACAAAACAGAAAGAGAAAGGTTAAAAGGAAAGGTGAAGGAAACAAGAAGTATAAAGACTCAAAATGTGATTAAGCAGAAAGTGCTCAGAAACCACAACTAGGTTTATAAGGTTAATGCATGAGATTCAAGACTGTGGAGTATAGGTGATGCATGAATGTGTGTGTATATGTGTTCCTCCCTTCCCTCACATGTACACATATACACACACTTATTTAATCTTATGTTGGACATTGGCTTATGATAAATTCTTTGCTCTTATAAACAATGCTGTAATGTGTATCCTTATAAATGTATTATTTTATTTGTGAATAGGCATATCTTTAGAAAAAATTTCAAGAAGTGCAATTGCCAGGCAAAGGGTAAATGTGTATGTTACTTTTAAAACTGTTGTTTATTTGCCCTACATAGGATTTACTCCATTTTTATATTCCCCACAGCAAGTAAAACCTTGATTACTTTGTATCATAGCCCAACAATGTGTTGGCACATTTGAATTTTTGCAAATTTGACAGGTGAAAAACAGTGTCTCTGTTTCGCATCTCTTATTCTGAGTAAAGCTGAGAACCTTTACATGTGTCTAATGACCATTAATATTTATTTTTATATAAACTCTCCACGTCTTTTGAGCTCTTTTTCATTGGGTTGTTTGTCCTCATCTAAATTTAAGAAAGTTGTTTATGTGTTAGAATTGCTTTTTCCTACTATATGAATTTCAAATTTTTTTCCCAGTTTATAAATTGTTTTTTGATTTTGCCTGTGGTGTTTTTGTTCATGTAATTTAAAAAAACTTTTAAAACTCAGGGAATTTAATTATCAGTCTTTCTTTATAGTTTATTTATTCAGAGACACATACAAAGGACTCCTCGTTATATGGATATACAAGAATTTGTCCAGGTTTTCTTCTGGTATTTTGATAGTTCTGTTTTTTAAAACTGATACTTTTAAAGAAAATTCTGCTGTGTAGTCGGAGGTATTATATTGGATATTTCCACATGTCCTCCTGTAGTCTCTTTCTCTTCTTTCCTAGCCATCTGCATCACTAGGCAAGTACTAATTTCTCTTTGTGTGTGTGCGTGTGTATGCTTGTGTGTGTAAGTGTGCTAAAAACATAAAATTTATCGTCTTAACCATTTTTGAATGTTTAGCACATTAGTATTAATTTATAAGCACAATGTTGTACAGAAAATCTCTGGAAGTTCTTCATTAGGCAAAACAGAACCTCTATACTCATTGAACAACAATTTTCCTTTTCCTACTCCCCCCAGCTCCTGGTAACCAGCATTCTACTGTCTATTTCTATGATTTTCATTACTCATGAAATACCTCCTCTGAGTGGAATCATGTGGTATTTGTTTTCTTGTGACTGACGTATTTTAGCACATGCTCTCAAGTTTCAGCCATGTTATAGCATATGACAGAGTTTCTTTTTTTTTTTTTTAAAGGTTGAATAATATTCAAATGTTCATATAAACCGTATTTCCTTTACCTATTCATCTGTTGATCAGCATTTGGGTCACCTCCATCTCTTAGCTATTGTGAACAATGCTGTGATGAACATGGGTGTGCAAATATCTTTACAAAAAACTTTCTCAAAAATTATTTTGGATATATACCCAGGTGTGGGATTGCTGGATTATATGGTAGTTCTGTTTTTAATTTTTAAAGATATTTCCATATTACTTTCCATAATGGCTACATCATTTTGCATTCCCACCAGGAGTATTCAAGTGTTCTAATTTCTACACATCCTCACCAGCACTTGTTTTATTTTATATTTAAATGAAACTTTTATATATCTAAGGTGGACAACATGATATTTTTACATATTGAAACATATTAGTGAAATGATTACTAATGAAATGAAGCATTATGAAATGATTACAGTAGTCCAGCAAATTAACAAATCTATCTCTCACATAGTTAGCACTGTGTGTGTATGTGTAGGGAGAACACCTGAAATCTACTTTAAGCAAATTTTGAGTATGCAATACATTTATTATGTACCATAGTCATCATACTGTACATTGTATAAGACTTCCAATTTTTTTGCATCTTTATCAAAACTTATTATTTTTTATTCTTTTGATGGTGGCCACCCTAACAGTTGTGAGGTGTTATGTCATAGTTTTGATTTTCATTTCCCTGATGATTAGTGGTGTTGAGCATCTTTTCATAGCCTGGTTGACCATTTGTGTCTCTTTTTTGGAAAAACATCTATTCAAATTCTTCATCTGTTAATTAGTTATTTTGTTGTTGTTGAGTTGTATGAGTTTTTAATATATTCTTGATATTAATCCCTTATCAGATACATGCTTTGCAAATATATTCTCCCACTCCATAGATTAACTTTTGACTCTGGGGATTGCTTCCTTTGCTTGGCAGAAGTTTTAAACTCTTTGTAGTCCCATTTGTCTACTTTTGCTTTTGTTGTTTGTGACTTTGGTGTCATATCTAAGAAATCATTACCAAACCCAGTGTCATGAAGCTTTTCTCAGTGTGTTTTATTCTAGGAGTTTTATAGTTTTGGGTGTTACATTTAGATCTTTGATCCATTTTGTGTTAATTTTGTATGTGGTATATTTTAAAGGTGCTGGTACCTGTAGCCCACAGGGGCAGCCTAGTTACTGGGTTCATGAGACTGGACCTGGAGACTGGGTCCACAGGGACAGGCATGAAATTTGGGTTGATAGGTGCTCACTGCAATCTGGGTGAATGGGGGTCATCCTGGAGCTGGGAAAGGTTTGGGGCCTGGGTGTGTAGAGGCTTGCCTGGAGCCTGAGTGTTGACCTAACGGGGAATATAAGATCTGGCCTATGGCTTATGGCCACTGAGGCTGGCCTGGTGCTGGAACAGTTCTGGACTATGGGTCTTTGGGGTTGGCCTAGAGCCTGGGTCCACAGGTACCATCCTGGAACCGGGGGACATGGGTGGCTGGCTGGTACCAGGGTTCACTGAGGAAAGACCTGGTGTTGAGGTCTAAGGCAAAGTCAGGTGTTACTTCATTCTTCTTTCCCCACATGGAGGATATCTCTCTCTGTGCTCTGTGGGGGTGGGGGAGGAGTGATGTGGTTAATGTAAAACTGTCCTTTCTATTTCTTGCTATCCTCTTCAATGTGTCTTCTCTCATTTCTGTTCTCTATCCAGGTGCAATAATCTCTGCCCTGGAACTCTTAGCTCTTGTAAAGGTATTTTCAAATGTGGATGGTTATTCAAATTGATGGTTCTATCAGGGGAAGACTGCCACCTTGCTATCAAATTTTACTACTCTTTCAATCCTGTATTTTGGAAGACTGTTTCCATAAGAATGAATTTATTAATTAGTGGTTATTTAAATTTATATCAATTGTAGCATATATTTTTTACATGTTGCTGCTCTAAGTTAACTTTGCCTTGGTGTTTTTTCTACCTTATGGACCTTAACAAAGGTAAATGTATACTTTTTATAATTGTTTTTGGAAAATTTGAAAATAGATTTTAGAATACTTTAACTAAAGAATTACTAGGAATATAGAAATACAAAACTGAAAACCACTGGATTAAATGGTACCTAAAATAGCTCCTAACTTTAACTATTTAAGAATCTTTTTGTCTTTTCTATAAATGATAATTTACAGGATGCAAGATTTTTGATTGAAGAGAGCTAAGAACATTTATGTCATGTCACATTTCCATAGTCATTATAAAAAAGCAAGACAAAGGTTTTAATATATATTGATATATTACATATATTTAGATAAATACAGATACAGAAATATATACTTTAAAAATACTATTTACCTTAGGGATGAATGCAAAGCAACATTTTATAGTTCAGGAGAATGACTTTGCTGGCATTACGTTTTTCCACTGTAAAATTTGTACAATTATTCAGCCAAATGCAATGTGTGTTTAGCAATTTGGAAACATGTTTAAATAAGTAGTCAAAAGGAAATGAGTGGCCTGGCTGGATTTCAGTATAGAAAAGAAATAGAAAGGCTAATATCTGTAAGGTTTAATTTCAGTTTAACTAGATTATGTTGAAAATGTTGTCATTCAGTCAATTGCTTCATGTAGGTAGATGCAATTTTCAGCTGTGTTGCAAGAGTCCCTGGTGCATTTTTAATCTAATCTACAATAGATTGAATGTCAACAACTTACTGAATAATCGAACACCATAGATTACAAAAAAAAAAGACATCTTTTCTTTTCCTCAGGCATGTTTTTATATGGTGACTTATGAAGTGCATTTTGTCACCCAAATGATGCACAGAGTACAAAATTGGTTTTCAGCAAAATGAAATATATAGGGAAAGCCCAAGATCAGAAAGAGGACCTCAGTTCCAATGCCAATTTGTCACCCATCAGTTGTATGACTTTGGAAAAATTACCACTCTTTCTGAACATCATATTCTTTAGATTCAAAATGCGGAGAGTAGTAGAGTAGAATTTCATTTAACTAATTCTTAGTGGAATTTCATTTAACTAACTCATTCAATTAACCATCTGTCTCTATCTCTTCTGTAAAATATACTGATTGATGACCAACCACTGAACTCTTGGTACTTGTATTCTTTAGGATGAGCACATACTTAATCCTGCAAAAATAATTTTTTGCAAGCCAAAATTTGGGTGCTGTTTTCAAAAACTATTTATCTGGTTGTACTTGGTATTGTAATTATAGGCTGTTTATTGTAATTATAGGATTTAATTAAATTTAAAAGAGCTTGATAAAACATGAGCATGCAAATAATTCTGAGCGTTATGGAAAGGATATATATATATATGAAGCACAAAAATTACACAACTTTGGGTGAGTAAGACAGTGGTAAATGATTGGAAACATCATTAACAGCTAGGATTTGGCATTCAGATAGCTTCAGAAATATTTTAAATTATCATTCCACTTCAAAGTAACAAAAGCTAGACATTAACAAAGACCAATTATGGCTATGATTTATGCAAGAATAATAGCCAGAATCTAATCAGCAGGCTAGAAACAAATAAAAATCTTTGACCTAAATAAGTATCTTTTAAGTATTTTAAGTTAAAATGAAATATTAGAGTGAATTCTGGTAATGTTGGTGGAATGAGTCATAATTAAACCTTGTCAAAGGTTATATATCAGAGGAAAATTTTTAAAAATATATTTAAAGGCACTAGAACATCCAAAAGCAAATAGAACCTAGAAAAGAGTTTACCCCGGAGAAACTTCAACTGCAATACCAAGAGGTCTGAGGATTTGGCTAATTTTCTTCCCCCTGAGGATATTTCTCAGTGTCCTGGTAATGGCAGCAGAAATCCACAGCCAGATCAACTTGTGGTAACAAATTTAGAGATCAGGGTTGGATGAAATTATGGAAATGAGACAAATGTAGAAGGGAAAGAAACCCCAAATCTGTTCAAAACTTTGCCTTGCTCTCTGTCCTATGTTAACAAGATGGAAACCCTAGGAACCCAAAGTAACATAGGCAGGAATCAGAGTAGACTCTAACCTGGAAAGATAGAGCTGCATAAGTTAAGACTTGAGTTTGCTGCTTTCTGAAATACCTCTGAAAGGCCACAGATGTTGCATTAGCAGACAAACATCAAGTCATCTATTATGAATATGTTTATATGATTAAAAATACCTATATTCAAAGAATTAAAGAAACATTTTAATGAGTAAGCATATAGGAAATCTCAAAAGATATGAACACTTTAAAAAGGGAAATTCTAGATCTAAGTACAAAACTTAAATAAAAAATTAGTTGAGATAGCCCAAAAACATTGATGTAAGAAGAATTAGTGAACTTGAAGATAAATCAATTGAAATTAAGCAACATGAAGAAAAGAAAGAAAGCAAATTGATGAAGAATGAACCGTTTCAGAGATCTGTGTGGCAGCATATAATAGTTCAGTTTATAGGTCATAAACACACACACACACACATCAGTGCATCTGTACTGTACATCTACATGTATGTAATAAAGGGCTTTTATCCAGAATACATGGAAAACACAACCCAATAATAAGAAGACAAACAAGCAAAAAACAATAAAAAGATTTGAAAAGACATTTACAAAAGCAGTTATATACAGGCCCAATTAGCATGTAAGAATCTGCTCAAAATCTTTAGTCATCAGGACAATACAAATTGAAATCACAAATGTTTGATACACATCCATTAGGATGCCTAAGATTAAAAAGACAGATAATTAGAAGTGTAGGATGGGCAGCAACTGAAACAATCATACATTGCTGATGGGAATGTAAAATGAAAAAAGATTGTTTCGAAAAGCAGTTTGGAAATTTCTTGAAGTTTAAACCTTCAACTAGCATGCTCCATATTTTTCCATATTATTTTGCAATAGGTGCTTTTTGGGATATGTTCTTCTCAGATAACATGATCCCAAGAAAAACAATAACAATATATGCTATCTTTTGACGCCTTGGCCAGAATTGGCACATGAAAATTTCCTTCCACATTGCATTGGCCTAAGCAAGTCATATGGTTAAGTTCAACATTAATAGGTTGAGGAAATGAATTCCACACCTTGTGTGAGTAGTATTTAAAAGTCACATGGAAAGCAACAGAGATATTCATACTACTACAGGGACAATGAGAAAAGTTGTATCTATCACAGGTAGATTGTATGATAATACTACAACTATTAACATCATTATTTAGTGAATAAACAGGGTAAGAGATTGCACAGTTTTGATTAATGGAAATGAGCGAAGAGGAAAAAAAGGAGATTTAAGTCAGACCTGAAAAAAACCTCTGAGTGCTTATGCATGAATGATTGCTTGTTGAGCATTTTATAAGAGAAGAGAAAGATAAATGTTTTCTAACTAGATTTTCAGTGATTTTAGTGTCTAGACATAAAGGGACCTTGTGACAATGATAGTAATAAAGTTCAGATCTTATTTTTCAATTTCCCTTGAAAAATTACTGACATTTGTAAATACCTTATTGCTTATAAGATATTTTCTTCTACACTATCTAATTTTATCCTCTCAAGGACCTGGAAAAGTAGAATATATTACCAGATAAAATGGAAGAATCAGAGAAAGGAAGTGACTTGTCCCAGTTCACTAGGCCATAAAAAGATCAGGCTAGCATATGCAGAATACTGAAACTAGACCCCTTCCTTACACCATATACAAAATTAACTCAAGATGGATTACATACCTAAATGTAAAAACCCCCAAACTATAAAAATGCTGGAAAACAACAAGGCAATACCATTCTGGACATAGGAATGGGCAAAGATTTAATTATTAAGACACTAAAGCAATAGCAACTAATGAAAAATCTTGACACAGGATCTAATTAAACTAAAGAGCTTCTGCACAACAAAAGAAACTATCAATAAACAGACAACCTACAGAATGGGAGAAAATATTTACAAAGTATGCATCTGCTAAAGTCTAATGTCCAACGTTTATAAGGAACTTAAACAAATTTATAAAAACAAAACAAGCCACCGCGCCCATCCTGGCTAACACTGTGAAACCCCGTCTCTACTAAAAAAAATACAAAAAACTAGCCGGGCGATGTGGCGGGCGCCTGTAGTCCCAGCTACTCCGGAGGCTGAGGCAGGAGAATGGCGTGAACCCGGGAGGCGGAGCTTGCAGTGAGCTGAGATCCGGCCACTGCACTCCAGCCTGGGTGACAGAGCGAACCCCCGTAAAAAAAAAAAAAAAAAAAAACAAAAAAAAAACAAGCAATCCCATTAAAAAGTGGACAAAGGACATGAACAGTGACATATATGTGTCCATCAAGCATAGGATGAAAAGCTCAATAACACTGATCATTACATAAATGCAAATCAAAACCATGGTGAGATACCATCTCACACCAGTCAGAATGGCAATTATTAAAAAGTGAAAAACATAACAGATGCTGGTGAGGTTGAAGAGAATAGGTAATGCTTATATACTGTTGGGGGCAGTGTAAATTAGATCAACCATTGTGGAACACAATGTGGTGATTTCTCAAAGAGCTAATAACAGAACCACCATTCAATCCAACAATCCCATTACTGGGTATATAACTAAAGGAATATAAATCATTCTCTCAAAAAGACACAGGTACATATATGTTCATTGAAGCACTATTCACAACAGCAAAGACATGGAATCAACTCAAATATCCATCTATGGTAGACTGCAAAGAAAATGTGGTACATGTACACCATGGAATACTATGCAGCCGTAAAATATAATTAGATTATATCCTTTGTAGGAACATGGATGGAGCTAGAGGCCATTATCCTTTGCTAACTAATGCAGAAACAGAACACCAAATACCACATATTCTCTCTTACAAGAGGGAGGTAAATGATGAGTGAGAACGCATGGACATATAGAGGAGAACAAGAGATATTGGAGTCTATTCGAGGGTGGAGAGTGTGAGGAGGGAGAAGATCAGGAAAAATAACTAATAGATATTAGGTTTAATACCTGGGTGACAAAATAATCTGTAAAACTAACCCCCATGACATGGGTTTACCTATATAAACTGCACATGTACCTCTGAATGTAAAAGTTAAAAAAAAATCAGGCTAGGAATCTAATGTGTATCTTTTGTAATTAGACAGGGAGCTTTTATATTATTTGACGGTTATTAATCTAAATTTAAACACATGAAAAGTGCTTACCGAATACTGCCATAGTTGAATTTATACAGACTAGCAAATACTGTTTTGGTTCAGTAAGAAGAGAATAACTTTTATGCCCAAAGGAATTGTTACCTTTCAAATTCTACCCTTTGTGACTATGCCTTACAAAATATGTACTTTCTATCAATTTTGTCCATGTATGATCAGAAAATAACTGTGATTTGTCAAATTTGCAGTTGTTAGTATGCGACTAAATCTCTTCTTTCATGCCACAGAAACACTAATGCTGGTAGCATTATTGTCTTCATCTTATAAGAGAGAAAACAGACAGATGGCCTGTAAAGTTTTGCTCAATGTTACAGCAACAATATTACTGGCTAAACTTAAACTAGGTTCTTCTTTCTATTTTTTTCACAAATTCTTTTCTATTTGTCTGTGATTATTCAGAATACAGCTTTATATGCGGTATTTTTTCTCAACTCTGGAGAGATGATTACATTAAAAGAACATTTAATTACAGTAATCTTAACGTCTTTATTAAATTTTTTAATATTCCAGTCAAAATATATTCATGTTTTCTAGCAGTTCCTAATGCTTTTAGGCTGGTAGGTTTCCATGGAGCCTCCTAATTAAGAGATAATTGTTCTGGCCTATGGTAATTTTTACTTTCTGAGGTGTTTATTAGTGTAGAGCCTCAGTTGAATTACCTCTTTCTTTTTTTGTTGTTATTGGAAGTGTTAAATTGTCTTCCTTCATTATTCTGCAGGAAGCATCATCTTTTAAAAAGGATCCTTCATTTGTAAAAATGCCTACCTTTTCTGCTGTTTACAACTGGACAATTAGAACTGGAACAATTTCAGTGCTCCAATACCAACTTCCCCAAAACATGTTGCCCATAATAGAAAAGAGTTTCATGGACAACTACCTTGAAATACACTGAATACAATCCCTTCCTTTTTAAAATTTCTAATGCACATTTTGAAGCTCTGAGAAGAACCCTACTTTTAAAACCCATAATCTAAAAACTTATGAGGTAAAATATTATTTAAATGTCTCCTCAGATCAGTAAAGATAAAAATAACAAAACTTGTTGAGAATGTGATGGCAGAACAGAAAATCATTTTACATAATTTATAGGTAATAATTTTGTTTCTAGTAATTGGGTCTGAGAAAATCATCAGAAATACAGCCAAACCTTTATGTAATTACCTTATTTGTAATAAAAATGAAGAAGTGGGGGGTCAAGATGGCTGATTAGAAGCAGCTGCGATTCATGGCACTCATGGAGAGGAATGAAAGGGGCAAGTGAATTCAGCACCTTCAACTGAAATATCCAGGTTCTTGCATTGGGACTGACTAGGCAAACAACTTGACCCATGGAGAATGAAGAAAAGCAGGGTGAGGCAATGGCCCACCTGGGAGCCAAACAGAGCAAACAGAGCTAAAGGAATGAACAGAGCCAAAGAAACAGAGCCAAAGGAACCCACTCCCCCAGCCAAAGAACATGGTGAGTGATTGTGTGACCCTGCCCGGGAAGCCATGCTTCCTCCTATTGATCTTTGCAACCCGTGGATCAGGAGATCCCCTTGTGAGCCCATGACCTCAGGGCCAAGTGTCTGACACATGGAGCTGTGTGGAGTCTCAGCAGAGCAGCCACTCAGGCACACTCAGAGACCCAGGAGTTTTACATACTCTGGCCTTGGGGTCCCTGGAAAGGTGGGAGATCCATCTGTACATAGCCCTAGGAAGGGTGCTGAATCCAGGGAGTCATTAGAATTGTTCTGTGAGCCCCATTTCCATAGCACTTCACAAGTTAAAACCCACTGGCTTGGAATTCCAGCCAGCCAATGGCAACAGGCTGGAGTCTGCCTGAGACTCCACATGTAGCAATAGAAGAATAGACCAAGGAGAGGAAAGAATCTCAGAGCCTGAAGACTATCTTTCTGAAATAAGACAGACAGATGATAGTAGAAAATAAAGAATGAAAAGAAATGAAGAAAATCTTCAAGAAATACAGGGTTATGTAAAGAGACCAAACTTACAACTGATTGTGGTAACTGAAAGAGATAGGGAAATGGAACCAAGTTGGAAAACATACTTCAGGATATCATCTAAGATAATTTCCCCAACCTAGCAAAAGAGGCCAACATTCAAATTCAGGAAATGCAAAGAACCCCAGTAAGATACTCCATGAGAAGATCAACTCCAAAACACATAATCATCAGATTCTTCAATGTCAAAATGAAAGAAAAAATGTTAAGGGCAGCCAGAGAAAGGCCAGGGCACCTACAAAGGGACTCCCATCAGATTAACAGTGGAACTCTCAGTGGAAACCCTACAAATCAGAAGCGAATGGGAGTCAATATTCAACGTTCTTAAAGAAAAGAATTTCCAACTTGGAATTTAACATCCAGCGAAACTAAACTTCATAAGCAAAGGAGAAATAAGATCTTTTTGAATACATTTAGGGTGATATGGCAATAGATAAAATAGTATCTTAATAAGAGTAATAACTTTGTAGAGAAGTGACAAGACAAAGAAAAGGGTTTTAGGCTTCCAAGGGTGGCAAACTGCAAGAAGGTATGTAAATATGGGAAACTAATGGGAGATTAAACTGTTATTTTAGTAAGGTTTATTACGTAAATTTATCTTGTTCTGTCTCTGGGCTAAGTCTAACATTGCTATTAGGCAAATGGTGTAAGGAGAGAGCAGAGAGCTTTCTTTGGCATCTGCTGTTCCTCAGTTGTTTTCAGTTTAAAATAGTTCTTACGCCAAAGTGGTGTATCTTGGAGTGAGAGATTTGATCCCTTCCACTAGGCTGCTCCAAGTTCTTTACACGTATTAACTCATTGAATCCTTACAACAGTCCTTTGTGTTAGTATTTTCATTATTCCCACTTGATAGGTAAGAAAACTCACATGGAGGAGGTTAAAATAAAAATTTTAGACAAATTAAACAATTTAATTGAACACAGAACAATTCAAGAATTGGGCAGCCCCTGAACAAGAATAGATTCAGTGACTTAGGCACTGTGGCATGGTTGGAGAGTATTTAGGAACAGAAAAAGGAAAGTACAAAAAAATTGAAAGTGAGGTCCAGAAACAGTCAAATTGGTTACTACTCCATGTTTGCCTTATTTGAACATGGTTTGAATAACAATTGGCTGCCTGTGAGTGATATGTGGTTGAAGTATGGTGGCTATGATTAGCTGAGACTTGGCTTACTGTTACAACAGCAGGTTACCATCTTGTTTACGTATCCAGTTAAGTTATAGTTCACTAGGTTCAGAGAAAACTTTAGGCTGAATGTAAAGTATGTAAGAAGGCAGCTCTAGGCTAAACTTAATTTAAAAGAGGTTCCCAAGGTCACACATCTTTTAAGTGGTGGAAATAGTATTTGAACCCAGATAGAATGTAACTTTAAAACCGATTCCTTTAGCATTTGGTAAGAGTTCTAGGAGGAAAAGAGCTACTCACCTCTAAAAGTATGTAAGTAGCAATTAAAAACCCACTTGCTAGTCATGCTGTTAAAAAGGAGATCAAGTATGTATAGGGGGAAGTTAGACTCTAAGACTAATTTCCAATTCTATAAAATTCTTAAAATATGAATTTTTCAGAAAAAAATACTAAGATTAATGATTTTGCATTCTGTTGAATGTCCTAAGCAATGGCTTTTACTTCTCCTGAACCCTTCACTGTTCTTCAAATAGAGCCAGACCCCGCATCAATCAACAATACTCATTTGTTAAAATTGAATAAGCTTCAAACCATTTAGATTGTATGTATCTCATTAAGAAAATTAAAACAACGAAGCAATTGACTTTCTACTCAACTTCCCCTGCTGCCAAACTTTTCTTATTTCTACTGCAGTTTTCATTTACTCTGTTTAAGTTGGATGAGCTCTCTCTCTCCACCTATTCAAGACTAATCTTCTCATGCTTTCAATTTTCTTCACTCACATATAGCTAAAACCACATCCTCTTTGCCTTTCTCATTAACTTCTTTCCTTCTTTTGCCTTCTTCCCTCTCTGTCTGCCCCTCCTCTCACCTGTCTCTTCTTATCTTCCCTTCTTTTTCCTCACATTTCTTTTTTCTTTTTCTCTTTTTTACTTGCTCTTTATACAATTAAATATTTGTACAATAAAATATTTTTGGCCCTAAAAAGTAATAAACTACGATACATGCAACAACATGAATGAAACTTGAAAGCATTATTGTAATTGAACAAAGACAATCACAAACGACCACACATTTTATGATCCATTTATTGGAAATATACATTATAGAATATCTAGACAGAAATTAGAATAGTGGTTGCACAGGGCTTGGATGAGGCTGTGGTTTGAGCAGGGGATGAGGAATAATTGCTAATGGTTATGAGGTTTATTTTTGAGTAATAAAAGTGTTTTAAAATTAGATACTGATGATGGCTGTGGAACTCTGAATATACTAAAAAGTACTGAATTCTATACTTTAAAATAATAAATTTTCTGATTCATAAATTGTATCTTAATAAAGCTATTATTAAAAGCAAACTATATGTGTATATACATATATACACTAATTTAGGGATACATTGTTTAATTTTTTTATAAACCTATTTAGTTATGGATCATGTGGAATATAATCATAATTTTCTTCACAGGGTGTTAATAAAAAACCACAAAATTTCCCAATAGAGGTAGGACATAACTATTGTTGTTATTTATTTTTATCATAAACTTATAATTTATAAACTAAATAGGTGTGGTCATGTAAGGTCTCTCTTTTTCTTGTGTCTTTATGTCAAGGGCATAATGTCTTTTTGAGCCATCTCTTAAACTTTGAAAGAGTTTGAGTACTCTCTGGGACCAGAAATACTTTTCTTCTAAGTCTAGCTTGGACACTTGAAACAGGTATAACCATGTGAAAATTACCAACTTTTCTGAAATTTGTTAAATTCAGATGTAAAATAAATATAACATTCACTTTTTTTTCAGGGATTATATATGTATACGAAGTGCTCTTCTTGGGCCATCCCTTAGGTTTTCTGAGCTTCAGTTTTCTAATCTACATAATGAGACTAATCCACCTCCCAGTCGATTAATGCAGTTTACATTAGTGTTGTAAATAAAACAGTACAGAGCATAACACAATAAATGTGAGTTTTACATTACTGTTGTTGTCACAACACAATTTATCTCTTACACACATCCCTCTTATCCTGTCTTTGTCTCTCTGCCGTCAACTATTCTTTTTTCCATTTAGTGCTTAGTACATACTTGGCTGTTTTTTTTTCAGAAATTGTAGCTTAAATAATTAAACTCTGTGATGCTCCTCTATGGACAAATATTGGTAAATCTATGTACAAAGTCTTCAGTGTGTTAAATTCTGTGCGGTACAAAGTTGTCTGTATCTCCCTGCAATCAAAGGTCCTATTGTGTTCTTAGGAGCTAAGACATATATGCATATAATTTTAATACAAATTGGAAAGAGACTGGTACCACACTGAAACTAAAAAAATAAGGAGAGAGAATTTTTCTATAACTGAAGTAAAAAAAAAAAAAAAAAGGGCATGGGCGGATCAGATACATTTGTAAAGGAGGAAAGCTATGGTAGGCAGAATTCACTTCCTGATCCCTGGAAGCTGTGAAAATGTTAGGTTGAATGGCAAAAAGGAATTAAGGGTTGCAGATGGAGTTAAGGTTTCTAACCAATTGACCTCAAAATAGATTATCCTGGATTACTGAAAGGGCCCAGTGTAACAGCGTAAGAAGGAGGCAGAAGAGAATCTGTCAGGAAGATGTGACTACAGAAGAGAGGCATGAAAGGTTGCAATGTTCTCATATTCGATGATGGAAGTGGGCCATGATCCAAGCAATGTGGGTGTCATTTAGAAGAAGCAAAGGACATGGAAGCACATTCTCCTTAGAACTTGAAAAAGGTACACAGTCCTGCTGAAACCTTGATTTTATCCCAGTGAGATGCATGTCAGACTCCTAACATACAGAATTGTAAGATAACATTGTTTTCTTAAGCCACTAAGTATTTGGTAATTTGTTACAGCAGCAATAGACAACTAATATAAAAAGGGGATGGTGACACTTTCTCTGGAATTTTATATTTTTGAGATTAAGATTACTTACTCATTCACTCATAGAACAAATGGTTGTTGAGTATTTTTCCAGGCACAATTTTTGGAGATAAAACTATAAGTCAGAGAAGATTTCTGTCCTCTGAGAGCTCATAGATTAGTGGGAGACAGAAAATAAACATATAAACACTTACATCAGCAGAAATTAAAAGCCAAAACAAATACATTATTCATTCTTTGAACATTTATTGAGGGTTTTACATGTGGCAGATTTTGTGCTAACTTTAGAGTGCAACTGATAATCATTAAAGGCAGCAAAGAGAAGTTTCCAAGCACAGACCCTAAAGGCTGGCAGTCATTCTCATTTTCTTCATTTATTGGTCCATGACCCCAGGAAAGTTGCTTAATACCTGTGAGCGTCAGGTTTCCAATCTGGAAAATAGGGATAATAATAGTCTCTAAATCATAGGGTGGTTAAGAAAATCAATTGAGTTATAATATTTGAAAAGCCCTCAGAACAGTGCCTGGCTCTTAGTTCCTACAAAGCCATGCAATTGTTTGATACATTAAAGAAAATAATAATTAAATCAACTTGTCTTGTCTGCAAAGGCTTCACAGTCTGGGGTAGAGTAATATAAAAATAAACAAATTATATATAGTATGATAAATATTTGATCTTAACATTCATACAATTTGGAGTCTAGAATACCAAGGATGACGCAAAGTATGTTTTCCTGGAAACATGGAAATTTCACGCCTTTATTCTCAGAAAAGTAACTTCCAAACCACTGTGAGGAAGGAGCTGACTCATCATCTTCCAAGTAGTAGAGGTAGATGAAATCATGACATGAGTTCTTTGTCATCCTCTACAAAATCTAGTGTATTAGAAATGGGAAAAAGACAATTCATTTTTCAAAGTTCCTACATGTACTTTTTTGTGGGCTGGAGTCTCTAATGCTTTATTTCAGGCCATTTCCAGTTCTTCTGTAAGATCAATATTTCAAACTAACAATAGATTCTGGATGTGTGTACAAGTTCTTGTGTGTGTGTGTGTGTGTGTGTGTAGCTGTTATATTGTGCTTTATTTCTAACTTCTATACTGCTGGTATAACCAGGAAAAATAAAAGAGAGATTTACAGAACTCTAAAACGGCAGATGATTAATAGCAAAGCAAATCCTTTTAGTTTATAAGGGATAAAACTACATAAGGGACAGAAAAAGAAGATGGAGGAGGAGGAGGAGGAGGAAGAGAAAAATATACTTAATTAATTGGCCCTGGAGATATCCAGGAGCTGAATAAGACCCTTCAGAGCTTGCTGATTTTTTTTTTTCTTCTTCATCTGTAAAAGAAAAGTAGGAAAAAAATGCCATCCAGGACACAAATAGTAGATATTTCTGGGCTAAGAGCACTTCTTCCTTAGACAACTCCTCAGCACAAACATATCTTTCTTTCAAACACTTAGTGTCTGCCCACCCATCTCATAGGGAGTGTGAAAGATGCCACCGCAGTCACGGGAGTGGAAAAGAAGTAATTATAACAATGGGCGTCTAGTGGACACATTAGATTGTCCTTCTGGGACTAAAATGAGGGTAAAAATGAGATGAAAGATTGAGGAAGAGCGAATTCAGGAACTATCAGAAGCAAATAATCTGGTAGAATTGTGAAGGAGCATTTGTACTCTCAGTGTTAAATTTGAGGATGCAATTCAGGGTCCTCGTGTGGTCTATACAACACCTTACATTTAAGAGTAAGACAAGCTTTCCACAATACCAAGCATTCACAGTCATCTCTTATTCTACATTCAATTAACCCTCCACTCTAGGCACACCTGCCTCTCGGTGTGACACCCTTTCACACCATTTTTCATGTGTGTCTCTCTCTCTGTTACCCGGGCTACTTTTCTCACTTCTTTTCTGGAAACTGACATCAAGCTATCCAGCCACTGCTTGTTCCTGCAGCTCATTCAATCTTTCATTCATTCAACAATGTAACTGAATGCCATCATGTAACTAAGTCCACCAGCCAGTGCTTGTTATGTGCCAGGTACAGAAAGTACTCCTTAACACATCATATTTTGTGTATTCTAACAACGGCATTATAAGATAGATATTTTTATCCCAGTTATATACATGAATGTACTAAGGTCTATAGAATTAAGAAATGCTCAAGATCACATTATTAGAAAGTGGCAGGGAAAGACTTGAACACTTTTATTGTCTCCAAAGTCTATGCCATTAACTCCTGGGTATTTACAGTATTTACAAAACTCTATGGCCAATATGTGTTAGGAATAGGACCTGGGAATGCTGAACTTAAAACAGCCAGCTCCCCTCTGGAGCTTCATCAAGTTTGGTGGGCCAGAAAGTGAAACTGATGATTTCCATACAGAGCAATGGAGACCATAGTGGGGTGGAAGGTCAGTTTGGCATACGGGGAGGAAAAGGATCTTGCTAGGCTTTTGAACACAATCTTGAATATTGGGTGAAGAAAGCCAGAATATGGTATCTCAGGCAGAGTTAATAGAGTATATTAAGATACACACTGGGGAACCGAAAATGGTTCTCTGGACTTGGAAAACAAGGTGTAAGGTGAGAAGTTTATAAGGAAATAATGCCATAAAGTTAGGGAAACTAGTATAAAAAATTGATATGTCATACTAAGAATTAAAAAAAAAAATTTATCCAGAGAACAATGTGTAGCCATCTGTAAGACATCCAGAAATAATTGACCTCTTTTGAGACAGAATACGTGGCAGACAATTAACTAGTTGCAAGACAGTATGATATTGTAATGCGTTAGAGGTTTTCATGACACGCCAAAGGAATACATAAATGAGATATCTATAACACTCCCATGGTGTCACGAGTATGACTTTGGAGAGTCAGTGACACAAGCTATGAGCTAAAGGAAACGTAAAATTAGCAAGAAAAAGAAAGGGTAAAGGACATTTCAAACAATGGATCCAACAAGCTTGAAAGCAAGGAGTCGTGAACTAGCAAAAGGAAATGGAATAGTTTTTTTTTTGAAAGGTTGAAGCAAAAGTGCAGTAGTATTGACAGAGTGGCAAATGAGAAAAGGTTCCAATTGCAAAGAGCTTATGTGCTAAACTAAGGCATGTCTGAGTAGTCTATAAGCTATTAGGAAATTTTGAAGCATTTTTAAGGAGGAAGCAAGAATGATAAAATTTGGGTTCTGGGATAATTGCTTTGGCAACAATTTGGTAGGTAGAAAAAAGGAGAATGGCTACATTTTAGAGACAAGATAAACAATTTGAAGACTGGTTTTTTTTGTTTGTTTTTTTGTTTTTTTTTTGAGACAGAGTCTCACTCTGTCGCCCAGGCTGGAGTGCAGTGGCCGGATCTCAGCTCACTGCAAACTCCGCCTCCCGGGTTTACGCCATTCTCCTGCCTCAGCCTCCCGAGTAGCTGGGACTACAAGCGCCCGCCACCGCGCCCGGCTAGATTTTTGTATTTTTTTAGTAGAGACGGGGTTTCACCGTGTTCGCCAGGATGGTCTCGATCTCCTGACCTCGTGATCCACCCGTCTCGGCCTCCCAAAGTGCTGGGATTACAGGCTTGAGCCACCGCGCCCGGCCTGAAGACTGTTTTAATAACCTAGATGATAAGTGATTACTGAACTAAGACTATAATAGTAAATTGAGAAGGAGTGAGAGAATTTTTATTGGTACGTGTAAAGAGGGAGCAAAGATGACTCCTAATTCTGACTTGGATGACCAGTATCAAGTACTAGGTAGAAAATTAAATAACAAAACCTGATTTGGGTCAAAGTTATCTCAATACTGGACTTGAGTAGTTTGGAATGTGTATAGAAAATTCAAGCTGACATGTTCAAAAGTCTTTTAAATCTAGAGTTCATTTAAGGCATAGGCCAAGAGTATGCATACCAATAAATGTTGCTATTCTCATTCCTCTACATTTGAGCCTATACTGTTTCTTTCCCAAAACAATTCAATTATACTGCAGCCCATTAGAGGATTCTTAAAGCTCCATCCAGGTGTTTAATGCAGAGCTACTTGAGTTTCACAAACCTTAAACAGACACTTGAGATAATTTAAGTTCAATGAATTTATTCATTTTCATATGAGAAATTGAAGCCTGGAGAGATNAATTTAAGTTCAATGAATTTATTCATTTTCATATGAGAAATTGAAGCCTGGAGAGATGTGATTTTCCCAAAGTCATTCAGACAGTTACAGAGCTGAGACTAGACCTAGGTATTCTGACATTCTTTTGCTTGTTTTTTGTTTGTTTGTTTGTTTGTTTTGTTTTTTGTTTTTTTGTGTAGTCCAGAGATTTGAACTCTGAGTTTAGTGTAATTTGTTTTAATTAGATTTTACCTAAAGTGTAATACATGCCAGCCATAAGCTTTGATGAGCAATGCTGAAATGACTTATGGTCCCTAACCTAGTGAAAACATGGAAATATACACAGATAATACCGAAGAAGTCAAGTGATCATATAGGGGTACTTGCCCTTTAGGAAATACAGGGCACTATGAAAGCATAAGAAGGGCAACTGGCCTGACCAAACACCTTGCTGGCTATTCAGAGATGTTTTCCTGGGTAAGTGATTCCTGAGATAATGGAAAGAATAGCGGGGTTTATCCAGGCAGAGAAGATGGAGGGATTCTGAGGGAAGGGTGGATGAAAGGAAAGCCCATTATTCCAGGCTGGCTGGAACAGCAGCAGTAAGATAGTGCCTTTGAGCAAGATTGTCTACCCCTTTTTAAAATCAGCTTTTTTTTTTTTTTTTTTTTTAATATACTTGTAGAAAACACCAGAGAACACAAACTCAAATGCCCATTTGGGACTAGACATGTAACTTTAAGTGGGTGAACTCTGTCCAGTATTAAAAAAAATTGCAACCAATGTTAATAGCAGTGAATTGGAAGATTTCCAGCCTTGATTAAGGGAACAGTTGCTACTCAGTTTATGACAATTAATGCTATGAAGACCTGGTTTTGCCAGATCCTTCAGTTTGCAGGAGACCTTCAAATCTGGATTTTTGTGAAATATCAATTTTTACCAGTTGGCAATTATATAATTCATCTTTAAGACTCTGTGCAGAGGCTGGGTGTGGTGGCTCACGCCTGTAACCCTAGCATTTTGGGAGGCCAAAAAGGGTTGGATCTCTTGAACTCAGGAGTTCAAGAACAACCTGAGGAACATGGAAAACTCCCTCTCTAAAAAGGATACAAGAAAATAGCAGGGCGTGGTGGTGCGTGCCTATAGTCCCAACTACTTGGGAGGCTGGGGTGAAAGGATCACCTGAGCTGGGGGAGCTTGAGACTAGTGAGCTATGATCATGCCACTGCATGGGTGACAGAGTGAGGCCCTGTCTCAAAAGCAAAAAAAAGGACTCCGTGCAGGCCCACGCAGCATATCAAATTCATAAGCTCCAAAAGATTACTTTCCATTACTTTTACAGTGCCGTTACACTCAATGGCAAAAACCACAATTATTTTTGCACCAACCTAGTATTACCAGATTTGGGGTGACTTTTTTTTATAAAATAAAATCATATACATAGCCATAGTAAAACAATCACTGGACTAGGAGTCAGATAACTTGAGTTTTGCCTCTAAGTGACTGTGTTATCTTTTTTTTTTTTTTTTTTTTTTTGAGACGGGGTCTCATTCTGTCACCCAGGCTGGAGTGCAGTGGCGCCATCGGCTCACTGCAAGCTCTGCCATTCTCCTGCCTCAGCCTCCCGGGAAGCTGGGACTACAGGCGCCCGCCACCATGCCCAGCTAATTTTTTTTTTTTGGTATTTTCAGTAGAGACGGGGTTTCATTGTTTTCGCCAGGATGGTCCCAGTCTCCTGACCTCGTGATCCGCCCGCCTCGCCTCCCAAAGTGCTGGGATTACAGGCGTGAGCCACCGCTCCCGGCCTGTGACTGTGTTTTCTTAAGGAACTTAACCAGTTTCCTCAGCTAAAAGAATCATGAGATACCAAAATATACAACTAGATTAACTAGTCAAGGAATTTTAATACCTATATTTATGAGTTTTTAATCCTATGGAGGCTCATAACTTGCTTTCAGATGTACTATTTTATGCTTCTGTCCTTCCTTTTAAATTCCCAGCCCCCCACTGGTGTTTCTACGTCTGAGCCCAGTATGTCAGGAAAGTAAAGAATATTCAAAAGCACTGAGAGATAACTCTTTTATTCTGTATTAGTTTCTCTACCCTTGTTACATACTTCAATGTTTGACCTTTGGAAAAGTCAATGAGCATTAGTTTTAGAAAAGGAGATGGTAATACCATAGCTGCCAGAATACACAGGGTTAGACTAAAGGCCTGGTTGAGGTCCCTTCCACAATGAAGATCCAGTGAATTCCATTAACCTTCTGCCATCTAACACCCTATTTGCACAACCATTCGTTTGTCCTTCCCTCCTGCTATAGCAGAGAACTCTTCCTAATTTACAAGGCTAGCTCTCCATCCAGGCTCTACTTCCATTCCCTCCCACTTTCTCAGAAACCTTACACTTCATTTTTTGATGTTTACCTTCATCCATCCCATTTTTGCAGGGGTCTTGCCCAGCTACACTTAAATACACCCATATCTCTCCCATTTATTACCAACATCTACTTAAAAAATGTACACTCCACTAGACCCACTCCTCCATGTAGTTACTGCCCATTATAGCTATATTTGTGTCTATCGTTTTCCCTTTCCTCACCAATCATCTCATAGTCCTCACTTTCCTGAATGTGACTTTCATACCTATCACTACACATGAAAATCACCACTATTCTTGCTATTAAATCCAGTGCATGTATTCAAATACTCAACTCACATGATTTTATGAACGTTATTAACACTATTTGCCACACCTTCCATTAAATTTTCTTTCCCCATAGCTTTTATGACCCTACACTTTCCTGATATCTCTGACTAGCTCTTTCTTTCCTTTTCTTTTTGATTGTCTTTTTTACCCCCAATTCCTTGGTGAGTGAGACTACCACAATGGCTCTGTGAGTAGCTTGGCAAACCCTCTTGCCATCAAAACGATTTTACTGGTGAAAATTATTTTTAAATATTTGTTTTAAGTCTCTGGAAACTGGCCCAAAAGCTTACATCAAATAAAAAGGACATTAATATAATAAAACCAACTAAATCTTAGTAGAAGAGTGAGGATCTGTGGCATTTGAGCTACGACCTTCTCCCCCATCTATGGCCCTTTGCTTTGCATTACAGATGCTTTACTCTAAATGGGTATGGTAAGAAAATGGAGGCTTCCCTCTCCCAGCTGTCAGTCTAGGGCTATGGTTTTATTTAAGAAGATGCAAGTCACATTCATATCTCATTCTTACCTCCATCTCTCTGTTGTAGATGCTGTGGTCTAGGTGGGAGTGGCTGAGATAATTGGGATTCCCTTTTCCCACGCAGTTCCTAGTCTTAGGGTAAGGGTTCTAGTGTAGGTACGACAGGCCAAAAATACTGCTGCCCTGACTTCTCCTTCCCCTGATTGCATTTAGGGTTGAGATTTCATGCCAGAAAGGGCAAACTAAGAAGATCAGGAGCCACTATTAATTCCAATACTCACTCAAAGGTGGAGCTGTCACTCTAGAGAGAGCAGGTCATTGTGCCCATCCCTAGTATGAATGAAATGGGTTGATACTATGGCCACATTAAGAGACAGGCCTTAACTTTTGGTAACTCCCCAGTTATACCTCAGGAGATAAAATTTATTTGAAACACAGAACGAATAATTTCATACCTAAATGAGAGAAAGAGAAATAGAAAGACCCTCTTGAGATCATACTCGCTTTCATGTTCCGAAAGTCTGAGCATATCCTCTAGGTTTATCCCTTAAAGGGCAGTCAAAGAAAGAAGAGTTGAATGCATTCTGTAAGTCACATATCAATTTAAGAGCAAATGGTAGAAATCTTACTGTCTCAAGGGATCTAAGCACAACCTCTGACCAATCACTGGCTGAATAATAAGATACTCTTACCAAGTGTAACTTCAAGGAAGTGAAGCTCAAAAATAAACCATACTGATTGTGGGTGTACTGAAAGGCCATGCACATGCCCAAGGCTGTACCCTTTCAGGTGCAATCAGAGAGGAAACTTCTGAACGATTATTATCTAGCTGAATGCAGGACAAACTGTAAATTTCCTGAGCTGTGAAAGTCTTCCAGTCACACAGAAATCCAGTGGTAAAAGACAAAAATTGTATTGACTCAGGTGGCTTACGCACAATCTTTTTTGTAAGCATAAATGACTTATGTTGGCCCACAGGTCAACATAACCTAGGAAACCATGCAAAAAGATAAAATCAAGAGAAAAATCTGAAGTGATGATAGACAACTATTCGAATCCACACGGCAAACCAAAGAACTTCATTAAAGATAATGATAATGAAATGATTTTAAAAACAGTACAATTCAATATTTATTTTCCTTTTTTCTTTTAACTGATTTTAAAAGCAATCACATAAGGCAGTATATATAAAATTACATTGTTAGACATTAAAAATATAGGAATGTAATATATTTGACAGTAAAAACACAAAGGAATGGTAAATGAAATAAAGCTATCTTGAAGTAGGAAAATAAAATCAAACAGTAATGCAATCCACAAAAACAAATGAAGAAAACTACAAATGATACATAAAAATATTATTTTTAGAAAGAAATCTATAAATATTCATTTATATTTATCAAAAATTTAATTTTCTCTCATGTAAATTAAAAATAATTATCATAAAGAGACTCAATGAGTCCAAGAGAACAATGTGTGAACAAAGGGAGAATTTCAGCAAAAAAACAGAAAATATTAAAATAAAATACCAAACAGAAACCATGAAGCTGAAGAACACATTAACTGAACTAAAAAATTAGCTAGAGAAATTTAACACAAGGTTAGATGAAGCAGAAGAAAGAATCAGTAGACTTGATGATAGTTTTTTGAAATAATTCAGTCAGAGGAGAAAAAAAAAAACAAAAAGAATAAAAAAGGGTAAAGAAAGCTGAAGGGAATTATGTGGCACCACCAAGTCACCAAGTAGACCAGTGCATACATAATGAGAGTCCCAAAAGGAAAAGAGAAATTGAAAAAAGACCAGAAAACTTATTCAAAGAAGTAATGACTGAAAACTTCTCAAACCAGAGGAAGGAAAAGGGCATACAGATCCAAGAAATCAAAAGAGCACTAAATTACATGAACCCAAAGTGATTTACACTGAGACACATTAAAAAATTCTCAAAAGTTAAGACAAGGAGAGAATTTTAAAAGCAGCAAGAGAAAAGCGACTCATCACATAAAAGGGAAACTCCTTTAGACTATCAGTGGATTTCTCAGCAGAAACTTTGCAGGCCAGGGGAGAGATGGACTATATATTCAAAGTGCTGAATATATGGAGCTGGATGGAGCTGGAGGCCCTTATCCTTAGACACCTAATGTAGGAACGGCAAACCAAATACTGCATTTTCTCACTTATAAGTGGAGCTAAATGATGAGAACACATGGACACATGGAAGGGAACAACTCACACTGGGGCCTTTTGGAGGGTGAAGGGTGGGAGGAGGGAGAGGATCAGGAAAAATAATCAATGGGTACTAGGCTCAATACCTGGGTGATGAAATACTCTGTACAACAAACCCCCATGACACAAGTTTACCTATATAAAAACCTGCACTTATACCCCTGGATTTAAAATAAAAGTTAAAAAAGGGAAACAAAAAAACCCCAAACTGTCAACCAAGATATTACATCTTGCAAAACTGATTCAAAAATGAAAGCAAGATAAATACTTCATCAGGCAAACAAGTGCTGGTGTGGGTAGGGGAGCACTCATCACCACTAGAACTACCTTATAAGAAACATTAAAGTGGCTATCCCCTCAAAAAAGGTTCAGAAAAGTATGCTGAATAGCCACATGATAGCATAAGAAAGTATGAAACTCAAATATATAGATAGGTAAAGGTAAATAAATAGACAAATACAGTATATTATGTTACTGTAATGGTGCTGGTTAAATCACTGTATTATAGAAGTTTAAAGACAGTGGTATTAAAAATATCTCTAAAATATGTTAAAAGTTATATAATATAAATAGACATAAATTGTGACAATAACATAAAGTATACAATGTGTGAGGAGAAGTTGTAGTGTAAATTTTTTGTATGCAGTTGAGCTGAATTTAGCTTAAAATAAACTGTTATAACTATAAGATATTTTAGGTAAGCTTAAAGTAAGCACACAGACTCACATACACATGAAATATGTATGAAAGTAAAATCAAAGAAAAAGGAAAGGAATCAAAGCATATCAATACAAAAAATCAACACAACACAAAGGAAGATAGCAAGAGAGGAAAAGACAGATTAAAGAACTACAAGACTAACAGAAAACAACTAAAAAATAGCAATAGTAAATCATTTCCTATTGACAATTATTTTAAATGCACTATGTACACACAAAAATTAAAAAGAAAAAATTTACACAAAAGAAATCAATAAGCAATAAACAAAAACCCCACCAAAAAAAAATAAATAAAAACAAAACCACACCCCCTCAAAACAGTCAATGGATCAAACAACCCAATCAAAAGTCATAGAATGGCTGATTGGATTAAAAAAAAAAAAGAAACAAAAAGACCCAACTATCTACTGTTTACAAGAAACTCACTATAGTTTTAAGGAGACACATCAGCTGAAATGAATAAGTGGAGCTAGATATTCCATGAAAATAGTAACCAAAAGAAAGCAGAGTAGGCTGTACTTACATAAAACAAAATAGAGTTTAAGTAATAAATTCTCACAAATGACAAAGAACAGTATATAATGATAAAAGGGCCAGTTCTCCAGGAACACTTAATAGTTATAATTAGGTATGCACCCAACATCAGAGTACCTAAATACATAAATATTGACAAATCTGAAGGGAGAAATAGGCAACAATAAACTAATAGTAGAATCCAATATTTCAGTTTCAGTAACGAATAGAACACCCAGACAAACGATCTATCAGGACAGAATACTTGAACAGCACTATAGGGCAAATGGAGCTAATGGACACATGTACAACATTCCACCTAACAGGAGCCCAATATGTTCTTCTCAAGTACACATGAACTTTATCCAGGATAGATCACAAAACAAACCTTAAACAAGTTTAAAAGGATTGAAGTCATGCCAAGTATCTTTACTGACCACAGTGGGAAAAGCTTCATGATATGGGTCTTGACAATGATTTCATGGATCTGTCACCCAGAACACAAGCAATGAAACCAAAATTTAAAAAGCGGGATGATATCAAAGTAAAGAATTTCTGCACAGCAAATGAAACAATAAACAGAGTGAAAAGGCAGTCTATAGAATGGAAAAAAAAAATTGCAAACCATGTGTGTGACAAGGGGTTAATATCCAAAATATAGAAGAGACTCCTACACTCAGCCAAAAAATGAATAACCTGATTTTAAAAATATCCTAAGGACCTAAACATACATTTCTTCAAAGAAGACATACAAATGGCCAACAGATATATGGAAAATGCTCAATGTCACTAATAAAGGCAATGAAAATCAAAACCACAATGAGATATCATTTCACACCTGCTGTCAGGGCAGCCTTACACACACACATACATGCAAACACACACACCATATACACACATGTATATATTATATATATATATTATATACGTGTGTGTATATATACACATATATACACATACACATATATATGTATAAATATATACACTTACATATGTGTGTATGTGTATACATACATATATTTATATATATGACAAATGTAGGAGAAAATGTCACGATGTGAAGAAATTGTAACCACTGCACTGGGAATGAAAATGGTCAGCTGCTATGGAAACAGTATGGAGGTTTCTAAACATTTTTGAAATAGAACTACTATATGATCCAGCAATCCCACTTTTGGGTAATTATCCAAAATAATTAAAATCAGGATCTAGAAGCTATATGAGTACTCCCATGTTCTTTACAGTATAATTCACAATAGCTTATACGTGGAAACAACCTAAATTTCTATTAATATGTACAGATAAAGAAAATGTAGCATATACATACACACTATAGATTATTAGCCAACCTTAAAAACAAAGAATTTCTGCAGTATGAGTCAACATGAATCAATCTTAAGGTTTTAAATAAAATGAGACAGTCACAGAAGAACAAATACTGTATGACTGCCCTTATATGAGGTATTAAAATAGTCCAATTTATAGACTCAAGGAGTGGAATGGTGGTTGGCAGGGGCTGGTGGTAAGGGAAAGTGGGGAGTTACTAATCAACAGGCATAAAATTTTAGCTAAGCAAAATGAGTAAGTTTTAGTGATCCACTGTACAATATTGTACTTATAGTCAACAATCCTGTATTGTATACTTGAAAATTTGCTAACAGTGTTGATTTCATGTTAGGTATTCTTAGAATGATAAAATAAAATTTTAAAAAATAGTTAAAATGTATTAAAGGAATTAAAGTGGTATGCTAGAAAATACTCAATACAAAAGAAAGTTGCAAAGGAGGGACAGAGTTACTAAATAATAATGGGATATATATGAAGACAAACCCACAATGGCAGATGTAAATCCAAATATATTAATAATAACATTTAATATGAATGACTTAAATAGCCCATGAAAATGACACAGATTGTCAGACTGAAGCTTTTAAAATAATGATCTAATTATATGCTCTTTTACATGAGAAATACATTGGATTCATATTATAAATAGTTCAAAGTGAACAAATGCAAATCCACTCTGCTGAGAGTAACTATAGTAAGGCTGGAGTGACTGTCCTAATATCAACTTCTTGGGTCTCTCTGACTCTTTTGCCTAATTTTTTCTAATTTTCATTTACCTTCTTTTAAATGTATCCATTTATATTTCTATGGGCTATTTCATCTTTGCCCATCACAGCACTATTTTCTGTCAAACTTCTAAGGAAACCTTCCCTAGTTCAGAATTTTAAGTCAGTTATTACTGATAGTCACAGATACAAGCAGGGGGTACTCGATGATATTAATTACAAGTGTAAGTAAATGAATAGTTATATAACGAATTTGTGATGTCTTTCTCACCTGATAGAAAGGACCTAATTACCAGCAGAAACTGAGTTGATCTTATCTTTTCTATATTCCCCAAATCCAGCATGGAACTTGATATATTTTAGCTAAGTACCAAAATGAGTGAATAAACATATACGAAAATGACCCCAAGTATCTATAGAAAATTTGCTTCTAGTGGAGAAATGACTTCATTATCCCCAGACTCCCATGGACCACAGAGTGAACAAGTGAGGGCTCTTCACTGGTGATGTTTCTTAAACGGCCATCTATTGAATACTTGTGATAGGATTAATGGGATACTGGTAAAATACAGATTTCCAGACCCTGACCTAAGAGTTCCTTTTGGTAATTCAGGAAAAGTTCATGAATCTGCATTTTAAACAATGCCTTGTGTGATTTTTTTCCTTCAGTTTCCCTATACTGCATGTGATCATATTACTGTAGGTGATCAAAATAATATTTGAGAAGTCTTGACTGAGGAATAAACACTAGGCAGACAGAAAATGGGTATGGCAGGGAAGACATTCAGGATAGAATTAATGAGCAAAAAGGCATAGCAGCAGGAATTAATTTGACATTTTTGGTAAACTGGAACGCAGAGCTGAATCTACAGTGGACCACAAAGATGAAGCGGGGCGTGAGATGAAGCTGAGGAATTAGACATTCTCCAGGTCACAAACACTTGGAATTTCATGAGAAAGTATTTAAATTTCATCCTGTAGATTTCATAGAAAAGTACAAAATATTTCAATCTGACAACCAAGTGGCAGAAAGACTGGCTTTCAATGCTGACCATTCCAACACATGGCCAGGAAGAGCTCAAATAAAGAGTAACTAAACTGACGCTTATGATTCAGAATCTCCTTGTGAGAAGAAACTTTTGAACCCAAATTCCTCATTTAACGGTGGAGGAAATTTTCTCAAGAGACATGCCTTTTTAAAGTTGAACAATGTTTACATTTTTGCAGAGCTGGGATTCAACCCAGCTTTCTTAGCTCCTGGTCCAGCACTTTGAATTGCGCATAAATCGTTAGGCCAGGTGGGGTGGCTCACGCCTGTAATCCCAGCACTTTGGGAGGCCCAGGAGGGCAAATCATGAGGACAGGAGTTCAAGACCAGCCTGACCAACATGATGAAACCCTGTCTCTACTAAAACTACAAAAAATTAGCCGGACATGGTGGCACGCGCCTGCAATCTCAGCTACTCAGGAGGCTGAGGCAGGAGAATCACTTGAATTCAGGAAGTAGAAGTTTCAGTGAACTGAGATTGTGCCATTGCACTCCAGCCTGGGTGACCGAGTGAGACTCCGTCTCAAAAATAAATAAATAAATAAATAAATAAATAAATAAATAAATCCTTATAATCCTTTAATTTATATTTCAACTGACAATAAAAACTTTGAGTACTAAGTGCTGTGGGTTAGATG
The DNA here is from genome assembly GCF_003255815.1 of Theropithecus gelada. Taxonomy (NCBI): domain Eukaryota; kingdom Metazoa; phylum Chordata; class Mammalia; order Primates; family Cercopithecidae; genus Theropithecus; species Theropithecus gelada. The sequence continues at coordinate 74,270,583 of NC_037682.1, read as the reverse complement.
CTGTCCAAATTGTCCCATTTAATTTTGATTTATATACTTTCCAAAATATTTCCACTGTACATAAAATTAAAAAAATATTTTTGACTTAGTTTTGCAGGGTTATGTTTGCAAAAAGAACATTCTCATTAGATTGAAATAAAAGTCTGCTGAAACTGGATATTTATGTGCTCTAAATATAACATATAATCTGTGTGTATACATATTAGTAATAAATGCTTATGCAACTCTATCAATAATATATCATGTGCAAATTAGTGTCTGAATTAATGTAGTGTGGCTAGAGCTAGAAAAAAGAAACTGATTTTATTACATAATAAAATGCTTTTAATTGTGAGAGAAGAACAGTTTTATTACATACCATTACTTTTGGAAACACCAACCTTTTCATTGATCGAAAAATATTATCAGTCAAAGCAAGACTGAAAATAAACTAAAGAATAACACTCTGCCAGAATGGGAAAAGTGGAATAAAATGACGCACGTATGGTTTTAAATACAAAATGGAACATAATTAAGGAGTAGGTTTATAGCAGAGCTTACACACAGTTAGCTTTTTGAAGTCAGTTGTTTATATCAAGAGCTTTGAAGTGTTCACTTGTGTTTGTATTCCAATTCAGAAATGAGGGCTTCAATAAAAGTACAAAAACAAATTATAACCAAATAAACCTAGGTTGATGCTGCTGCTTTCTTTTAGTGATGTAATTAAATATATTTTTAATGCTGTGTGTGTCATACTTAAGATTTAAAATCAGAGATAAATATGTATAGGAAGGTTTTGTTGTTAACATATGAGTCTTGTCACAAAAGTTTACATATATGTAATATACAAATATACATAAAGTATGAAAGCTAGTATCTGCGAGGAATGTTTCATACTAATTTGCGTGGAACTTTACATTTAGAAACTTTCAAACATTTTGTTACTTTTAAATTTTATGCTTGATTCTCTCTTTCGAGAGCCTGTCTATATGTATATTCATTTGTTTGTTCATGCAAGAAATATTTATTGAATATCTGCTATGTACCAGGCATCATGTTCACAAGACAGACTCAATCCTTGTTACTATGGAGTCAACAGACTAATGAAGAGACAGTCATTAAATGAGTATCCAAATTGAAACTTTATGGAATTCAGTTTTTTCACTTGCAAAATGGGGATAATAATATCTGCTCTAGTTCTCACACAAGTCAAATGAGATGATTGTGAATATTGTCAAGTTAAAAGTGTACCCTGGGCAGAATTCAGTAAATAGATAGTAAAAATATTATTTGAAAATATCTTAACTTCTCCCTCTTTTACTTACGAGTACATTTTCTACTAAAATTTCATCTTGAATCTAGCTGTGATCAGAATAAGAAAGCACTCCCTTCAATAGAGACTTGTGCCCCCTGGGTAGTATGTTGGCATTGCTGATAATTGCTACCAGCTGGATGATACTGTTCATATATTTTCACGGAAAAAAAAATACCACTATGATGTTTTTAATTTTTTGTTTGTGAATTTCACCATTAAAATACCAGTTTTCTGTGTCTGAATGATTTTATTCTGAGTTCCTAATCAAGAAGATTTTTCCTAAAAAAAAATCATAGTCTCAGGTATTATAGGTTAATGATTTTGGATTATATAGTAAAAACATAGGCAGAAATTCTTAAATTGGGTAACGATGAGTGAGACCAGGAAAGTTGAAGCCAGAGGGAGAAAGTTTTTGGTGAGGGTTGATATAAAGCTGAAAACTCTTCTGCCTAATATTTATTTCATTACCACATGTTAACAGTTGCAGGTGTAAAACGTTTATTGACAATGGGATGTGGACTTTGAATAGGAGAAGGTGGGGAAGCTTGGAAGAGAAAGATAAATAATATAAATACTGCTTGCCTTTATATGCAGGTGAGAAAACTCTGGCATTGTTTTGAGTTAGAGTGAAAGTATAAAGCATTTACCCACGCATTTTCTCTAGTAGGAGATGTGTACTTGCTCCAGAAACTAAAAGAAGATTTGGGGAATGGAATTGTATCATTCCTGCTGAGTGACACTAATGCACTGGAGAAAGTAAATGAAAGGCTTGTGTGATTAATCAACTAACGACAAAGGCTGAAAGCCAGAGGGCCCCTTAGGCAACATATGAGTGACTTTTACCTACTGAAGTCCAGAAAAAGTTAAGAATCAACCTACAGAATTAGAAGAGCTCTAAGACTGTTGAATGTTTAGTCCCAACAAGTCTACTGTGCCATGGTCACAGTCTTGGATAAAAAGGTGTAGGACTCGGATAGTCGTTAGGATGAGGCTATAGAAGTTAATGTACTTGAAAACCACATCATTCTGAATATGCACCTGCAGGAGTGAGCCATTACTCTCTTCTAGAGGTTAGTGCTTTCCAGGCTTCCCCTTGTTTGAAGCCAATAATGATGCCTTTACTTTGCAAATCAGCATGTGCCCCTCTCTTGGTTTGTTCTTCATTTCTTCCCCACCCACCAATAATACAACCAATGATGAGGATCAAATCACAGCATAACCAAGTACAGGAATGTTCTAGGTCTACAAAGGGAGGAAAAAGGCAATATATTGAAGGAGCTGCAGAGCCTACTTTGTACCAGAAGGATCTGGGAATATGTATGGAATTGTACCCTGAGTGTAATGGGTTAAGAGGGTCAAATAATAAATTTGGGTAAGAGAGAGTTATTTAAAAATTGCTGTTAAAGGCACTTTTCCATGATACACAATTCAAAATACTGTGACAAACCTAGGGATGTGATATTTATTTGCTGCTGGAATGATGGCTCTTGGAAGTTTGGAAAAAGTGATGGCCCATAGAAGTAAAATGACCCCTATGTCAGATGGTAATAAAAAGGATCAAAAGGTACAGAGGAGTGAGTGTGTTAAATAGATATAACCCATTAGTTTTCTATGTTCTTTGGGAGAGCCTAGAAGGACCCTGTTCACTAAAGCAAATGCACTTCTGAGAGGGGCACGAGTATCACTGAGAAGTCAAGGGTGGCTGTTCACTGTAGGCCATTGCTGATAGGAGGAACTACTAGGGATCATTGATAAGCCTGACAGTGACAGAATCCTGAAATAATAGGAGCTCAGTGGCAGGGTTTAACTGACAGGAGCAAAGTGGGTACAGTTACTGTAATGAATGCCAAGGTATATAATAAGGTATGTAATAAGTCTTGGTCCCTTTAGTTCAAGGCTGGACCACTCTAAAGGGCAATGCTAGTCCCAAAGTTCCTTAGAGATCAGCTGAGAACTTTATTGTAACTGAACTACAATTGTAGTTCAACTCCTTGCTCTGCCCAATCCTACTTTCTTCCCCTCCATAAGTGTTGATCCCAAGGATTCATCCCCAGAATCTTTCTAAATGTTATAGAAGCAACAGCAGCATTGGTTTTACTCACAAACATCTCTCCAGGAGTAAGTGCTAAACAAATGCATGTTGAACGAATACATAGGTAAAAATATGAATGAAAGTGAAGGTTCTAGTCTAGTATCTGGAGCATAGTAAAAGATCAGTGTATAATAATAGTTGTGATTATTACTATATACTATTATTATTAGGATAAAGCACCTGATCTAAAAGTGATGTTTATCAAATGAATATTTTCATAAAAATGAGTCTATTTTATAACCGAAATAAGTCAGACACAGAGAGGCAAATATTACATGATTTTAACTCCCAAAAGTTTATGGAAAAATCAAATTAAAATATAAAATGAGGTCAGTCATGACTCATGCCTGTAATCCAAGTTCTTTGGAAGGCTGAGATTGGAGAATACTTTGAGGGCAGGAGTTTGAGACCAGCCTGGGCAACATAGTGAGACCTCCTCTCTGCAAAACAAATTTAAAAATTAGCTGATTCTGGTGATACATGCCTGTATTGCCAGCTTCTTGAGAGGCTGAGTCAGGAGGATCCCATGAGCCTGGGAGGTCAAGGATGCAGTGAGCTATCATTCCACAACTGCACTACAGCCTGGGTGACAGACTGAGATCCTTTAAAATAACATAAAATAAAATAAAGATTAAAAGCAAAAATACAAACTTTATTTCTTAGTATAAGCTTTATCAAGTTCAAGATATCTTTGTAAGTGATTGTAATAGCCATTTAGCTCCTCTCTGAAGAACTAAGGGTCCTGGGAATTTAACCATGTCGATGCAGTCTTTTTACATTATTAACTAAAGAAAATGGGTGCTCTTTACAGAATTTTTAAGATGAAGAAACAACAAGAAGCCAGAAGTAGCCAAGTCAGGACTATAAGTGGGTATCTGATGATTTCCCATTGAAACTCTTGCAAAATTGCCCTTTTTTAATGGAAGAAATGAGCAGGACCATTGTCATTGTGGACAAGGACTCTGGTGAAGCTTTCCTGGGCAATTTTTTTCTGCCAAACCTTTAACTGACTTTATCAAAATACTCTCATAATAAAATGTTTTCATTCTTTGGCCCTCCAGAAAGTCAACAAGCAAAATGCCTTGAGCTTCTCAAAAATATTGTTGCCATGACCTTTGCTCTTGACTAGTCCATTTTTGCTTCAACTGGACCACTTTTACCCTTAGGTAGCCAACGCTTTGATTGTGCTTTGTCTTAAGGATCATACTGATAAAGCCATGTTTCACTTCATAATACAATTCATCAAAGAAATGCTTCCAGACCTTGATCCCACTTGTTCAAAATATCCATTGAAAGTTTTGCTCTTATCTGCATCTCATCTGGGCAGCACAGTTCTGACCCCCATCGAGTGGAAAATTTGCTCAAGTTTAAATGTTTAGACAGAGTTTTATAAACTGAACAAATTGAGATGTCTATGGTGTTGGTTATTGTTTCTGCTGTTAATCTTCAGGTTTTTTTCAATTGGGGCATGAATGAGATGAATTTTTTCCTTGCAAATTGATGCAGATGTCTGCCACTGCACATTTCAGATTTATTAAGATTATTAAACAAAAAGAAGTCAGAAGGAATCAAATCAGCACTGTAAGGTGGATACCTAACGATAATCTAATCTATTTCCTAATGATAATTATATGAAAGGGTAAGATAATCATCTACATTATCTTGCCTCTTTATAAAATGAGTTATCCATTTGTAAACTACTGATTTCTTTGAGGTATTATACCCATCAACTTTTTGTAAAGCATCAATGATTTCATCATTCTTCCACTCAAGCTTCACCATAAATTTGATGCTTGATCTTGACTTCAATATTAGCAAAATTCATGTTTCTCCAGTATAACTCTTTTCAGACTGAAGTTCTATTCTTCTTAGTGCCTCAAACTAGATTCTGTGCAGACATGTTGGAACAAGTTAGTTTGAGGCTGTTTTGGTGCAAAATATTTTGAAATCCATGCATAGTTTTTTCATAACACACATTTTCTTGGAACCTTTTGAAGACTGCTTATATATGTGGAATCTAAAGAAAGTCAAATTTATTTATTTATTTATTTATTTATTTTTTTGAGACGGGGTCTCGCTCTGTCGCCCAGGCTGGAGTGCAGTGGCCGGATCTCAGCTCACTGCAAGCTCCGCCTCCCGGGTTCCCGCCATTCTCCTGCCTCAGCCTCCCGAGTAGCTGGGACTACAGGCGCCCGCCACCTCGCCCAGCTAATTTTTTGTATTTTTTAGTAGAGACAGGGTTTCACTGTGCTAGCCAGGATGGTCTCGATCTCCTGACCTCATGATCCGCCCGTCTCGGCCTCCCAAAGTGCTGGGATTACAGGCTTGAGCCACCGCGCCCGGCCAAGGAAGTCAAATTTATAAAAGCGGAGAGTAGGATAGTGGTTTCCGGGGGTTGAAGGGTAGGAGAAATGAGATGTTGGTCAAAGCTATAAAGATTCAGTTATGCACAATGAGAAAGTTCTAGAGGTTTAATATTCAGCCTGGTAACTAGTTATTAATAATGTATTGTATAATTGGAATTAGTAAAGGAAGTTAATTTTAAGTGTTCTCATTATACATACAAAAAAACTCATGTAAGGTGATAGGTATGTTACTTAGCTTGTTTGTGGTAATCATTTCACAATGTTACTATATCAAAAAATCACATTGTATACCTTAAAATATACAATTTTTATTTGTCAAGAATAGCTCAATAAAGCTGAGGGAAAAACAGAATGTGAGTCTAGTCAATAAATTGATAAACATATAGTGTCTCCCAACATGGATCAGACAGAGATTCTGAAGATGGAAAGATAAATAAAGCATAACCTTTGGTACCAAGAATCTTGCATTTAATGAGGGACCTTAGAAAAGTGAATTCGTTGAAGGAGAGTTCATAGGCATGGATATTAATTAATATCCTATTAAAAGAAAAAGTTAAAAGTTGTTTGAAAATATTTTCACCTATGTGAATAAATGCATAGCAAGAAGAATAGACAAATATATAACAAAATATAATTGTATTTTATTTTGAAACTTACAAGCGTTTTCTTATTCCTTATTTTTTTAGGATTTTCGGACATCTTAAAGTAGGTTTTATTATTTTTATAATAAAAACTAGTCTTTTAATCAATTTATATTCTGGATGTGTTTGTCCAGACTTTTATGTGTATTATATTTTAATTAAATTTATAGGGTAATTTGCATTTTATGTAGAGACTTATCAACCTCTTGATTTTGTTGAGTAATATCTCTGAAGGTATTATTCAAATGTTCTTTCATCATCTGTTCTCTATAGAAACCCAGAATCATATAGTATCTATCTTCATTTTGTGGTCATAATATAAAAGTTATAATAGCATTGTTGAAATATAGAACTGTATTTAAAACTAAAAAAAATTTTAAAATATTTCCAAATTTATACTATGCAAAATTACCTTTAACATGATTAATTTATGACTCACTGAATAAACCTAACATTTTGAATACAGATAGATTTACTTAGATTCATGGACTATAATGGCTGTTTAGTGAGTATTGTTCCTATTCCTCCATGTTTTAATGAACAACTATTATTTTTTATTCAGAAACCAAATTGTTGAGTAAATACCTTAAAAAATTATGTTCCCAGATCAGGTAGATTTTTCTATTTTCCTTACAGTAGAAACTAAGACACATGTCTTCTAAAATCTAGTCCTGTGAGCACACTTTTTGTATCTCTGAACATGTTCCCATAGTTTCAACTATATCAAGGACTACAAGCATATTTTCCGAACCAGTTATGGATTTATGAATTTAATTAATTATGTTACTTGCTGATTCTATTTTTATGCATTTTAAGTTTAATAGATATATAAACATACTATAACATGATAATCAGGGTCAAAATAATTAAATTTGATAAATGTGAACTCATAGTATTGCAGAATTAGTAACATGACTAAACTGGGTCTACTCAATTTCTTTCTTTTTTTTTTTTTTGAGATAGGGTCTTGTTCTGGCACCCAGACTAGAGTGCAGCTGTGTGATCTTGGCTCACTGCAACCTTCACCTTTTGGGTTCAAGTGACCCAACTGTCTCAGTTTCCCTAGTAGCTGAGACTACAAGTGCAAATCACCACACCCAACTAATTATTGTAATTTTAGTGTAGATGGGGTTTCACCATGTTGGCCAGGCTGGTCTCAAACTGCTGGTCTCACCTGATCTGCCTACCTTGGCCTCCCAATGTACTAGGATTACAGGGATGAGCTACCACACCTGGCCTATGCTAATATTAGACCAAGAGTTTGATAGCATTCTCTCACATAATCCAAATTTACCCTGGTTTTGCTATAGTATGGTCAGCCTGGTGATAGTTGCTCACTCAAACTTAAATATCGATTGGAAAGATTCTGGGTCTGCTGGCTGCTGATATTTGCAGAATGCAGGCAGCAAAATCCAGGAATCTCATAGGTGGTTGGCACCTGTTTCTCCATCCTGACCTAGATATCTTAAGGCAAGGAAAATTGGGGATATAGAGACCCACTTGTCTGCCCAGCCTTTTCCTCCAATCCATGTCCTCATGTGTACATCTGAAGATTAAAACATTTGCTTACCACTATTCACATATGGGAGCTGGGCAGAAGATCCAAATTGCCAATCATATCTTGTCTTAATTTATAGTATTTCTTGAGTATTATCCCAATATTTTACAGTATCAGCCTTCTAAAATGTATAAAGCACTGTGTTGACAGATTTACAGTTGTATGGAGGTAATACACAACCAACTGTAATGCAACAATCTAATGAAACTGTAATGATGCATTTGATTGTGTTACTCTATTCTTTAAATTGTTTTTCCATCAGCAAGCATTCCCTATTTTCTACCAGATACTGTGCTACACGTTAGCCAGATAAATGTCAAAAAAAGCACACTCCTTACCCCTGTAGACAGTAATTGTCGAGAAAATCTTGTAAATCAACAATTCTTTATTGAGTCATAAGTGCTTTGGTATCAGCACTAAAAGCTACAAGAATATAGAGGAATGCTCCCCTCCAGGTGAGAAAGAAGGGAGATATAGGAACTAGTAAGGGATGAGGTCAGACAGGTTACATTGGGCCAATTATATATGTAACATAGACCAATCCAATTTGCTGGAGTAATTTATTATATAGAATGGTCATGACATTCTATTCCATATTTTATTAAAGGATGGATGTTAGTGGGTATCCCATTAAGCTTTAAAAAAGTTAGCAGTTAGATCTGTTTTTTAAGATAGTGGTTGGATTGATAAGTTAACCATTGGACCAGTTTCAAAGTGCTTTTTGATCTACTATTATGCAGTGGAATGGATGTCAATCTGTTTTCCTTTCTTCAAACATGTGCTCCATTTTGTGCATGCTCACTTAGAACCTTTCAATTTACTGTGAAAGCACCATAAAGATCACTCAAGAAGAAAAATCTATGTGTGAAAATGAGGAGTACAGTCTTTCACACAGTGCTAGATGAGGATTGAAATCCAAAGAGCTTTGGCTGCCTCTGTAGCAAACCAGCTTTCTGAATCATACTCCTTCTTACTCTGACCCATTTTGTAAAAGTTTTGTCCATTTATTTTTACCAAGACAAATTCACTACAATTGCTAGTAGAGATTACATCCCCGTTTGGTATTTAGATTGGCATACTTTTTTATTTTATTCTATTTTATTGTTAGGGCTAAGGTCTCTTTGTTGTACAGGCTGGAGTGAGTACAGTGGTGTGATCATGGCTCACTGCAGCTCGAATCTTCTGGGCTCAAGAGGTCCTCTCTCATCAGCCTCCTGAGTATCTAGGACTACAGATGCTTGCCAGTGTGCCTAATTTCTTAATTTTTTGTACTAACAGGATTTTGCCATCTTGTCCAGGCTAGTCCCAAACTCCTGGGCTCAACTGATCCTTTTGTCTTGGTGTTCCTAAGTTCTGGGTTTACAGGTATAGGCCACTGTGCCAGGCCTGTTTTGTTTTTAATTGACAAAAATCGTCTACATCTATTGGGTACACTATAAAATTTGAAATATGTGTATATTGTAGAATGGCTCAATTGAACTAATTAACATGTGCATTGCCTCACATATTTATCATTTTTTTGTGTGGTGAGAACAGGTAAATCTACTCTCTTAAAGATTTTCAAAATATAATTGTCAGTATAGCTGTTTAATATGTCACTATAGTTGTCACAAAGTCACCGTGTTGTACAACAGATCTTTAATTTATTTCTCCTATCTAACTGAGATTTTGTATCCTTTGGCTAACATATCTCTAACCCATCATCCCAGTTCGTGGAAATTACCATTCTACTCTCTACTTCTATTTGTTCAACTCTTTTAGATTCCACATATCAATGAGATCATGTGGTATTTATTTTTCTGTGTCTGGCTTATTTCATGCAATATAATGTCCTCCAGGTCCATCTATGTTGTCACAAATGACAGGATTTCTTTCTTTTTAAGAATGAATAGTATTCAATTGTGTATATATACACTGCATTTTCTTCATTCGTTCATTGATGGGCATTTATCTGTCCCATTTTATACAGAAGCCAAATTCTACCCTTAATCCAAGGTTAAGGAGCTTACATGGTCTAATGTGTGTATGTGTGTGCATTGAGGAACATTTTAATGAGGATATGAAGAAAGCAGTATTATGCTTTCTTTGTGTATATGCCATTAAAATAAAAACATTCCTAAAAATCCTGTAAATTGAATTTAAGCTTCATGCATATGTGGGTAAGTTTTGACAGTAATATCAATTTCTACATTTTGAGTATGTATATAGTATATCAACTAGGATTAGTTCTGGCAACACAGAACAGAAAACCAAATACAATAAAAATAGAAATTTATTCTCTCTTGTATAAATAGGTCAGAGGCATGTGGGTGAAAGCTGATACAGCAGCTGCCGTCACCTGTGCCCTGGGCTTCTTTTTCTATCTGTTCAACTGCCCTAATGCTGACTTTCAAATTTGGGAATACTTCATGTATCAGTAAGGCTGCTGGAGGCCCAGACTTCTCATCATTATTTTAGGCAGTATGAGGGAGAAAGAGGGGAAGGCAAAATACAATTTCCGGAGCTGAATCAGTTGTCTTAAAACCATCTTCCTAGAAATCTCATTCAACTCATTTATTCTTCTCTCATTGGCTAGAACTTGTCACACGTAAATAACAACGGCAAGAGAGGATGGTAAATTTTATAACTAGGTGCATTACAGACTCAAATAAAATAGAGTTCCTTACTAAGAAGAAGGGAAAAAATGGATTTTGCATGGAAAATGGCAAATTTTAATATAAATTGCCACTTTTAACTGCAAATAGCAGGAAATCTAAATAAAAGTGACTCCAATCTTAGATAACAGTTATCTTAGATTACTGTCATCTAAACCTTAGATAACAGTAAATAACAATATGGTAGTTTTAGGGTTCAGCATAGTTGTGTCATCCTCAATGTTGTCATATCCTCTTGGGCAGTTTCTTCAGGGTCCAAGTTCCAGACTTCCCTTGTAGACTGCCATGTGCACAGGCAGAAAAGGAGATGCTCCCTTTATTTATAGCCTTAAAATATAATACAAGCAAACAAACAAAAGCTTTCTTGCAACTTCCCAGCATTCTTTCCATCTTGTCTTATTGCCCAGCATGGTGTCCCATGTTCATGTCTACAGGACCAGCTACATAATTTGCAGGGCCTCAGGCAAAAGGGAAGTGCAGAGCTCCTTGTTCGAAATTAAGAATTTCAAAATAAAAGCACCAGATACTAAGCCAAGAATGGAACCCTTCTAACTATGCCTATGAGTTTGGTCCTTTATACCTGAACAAATCTGCTGACAAGGAGAGTGAGTTCAGCCTTTTGGCTTTACTCTACAAAAATTCATACCCTGGGCTAGACTAAGGGGTCTTAATTCCCATGACACATAATTCCTATGACAGATTCCTAGGTAGAAGAAAATAAGCAAACTGAGAGTTCTGTTGGGAAGGAAAATGAGACCAATGCTTGTTGCAGAGGCAATCCTGGTTTGTCATCCAGGATATTACAATGAATTTGTGGTTATCTTCTCCTGAAGGGAAAAAACAGTGTTGACCCTAACTGTCATCAATAATGCTGACAAATATATTCAATTACTTAACTCATGTTTAAATGAAAAAATATAATAAAATAGATCTATTAACTTTGATTTTCAAATATTCATATCTAATAAAGGGTGATTAAAGAGTGTGCATAGACGTCATCCTTGTAAATTACATAATTACGATAATTGCATACTTAAAGATCTATCAATTTTGAGAAAAACTACAGCTGGGAAGACACACAAGGGCTTGTGATCAGAGTCTGTTTTTGAGGTGGACTGTAAGACTCTAGGAGCAGGAGGACTTGCCAAAACAGATACAGTCATTTCCATGAACTATCATTTCTATGGACTTTGAGCTTACTTCCCCCCCTCTCCCGGCCCCCAACTAGAAATTGTCTCAAACTGTGACCAGGTAACAAGAAGTATGAAAGAAGGAAATATCACCTATGGAATATATACTATTTATCAGATCATTCACTTATGCTATTTCATTTAATGCTGGCATATTTTCGTGATGTAGTTCTCATTTTGTAGAAAGGAAAACACGTTAAGCATCTTTGCTAAGGGTTAGTGAAAGACAGCTGGAATGTAAACTCAAGCGTGTCATGACTCCAAAGACCAAACTCTTCCTACTGTGCTGTGAGACAATATGACTTAAGTTCTGGGCTCGTCCTTAGAAATATTTTCTCTGGGGTTGTGGAAAACTATAATATAACTGGCACATTTCTGTCTATGGCTGATCTAACTTTTCAAAACAGATTTTCTTCATCATCTTGAAAATAAATTAAAGTCGAGTCTTTGCTATAAGTATGGGCAAACTAAGATGGAAAGAAATTCGTTGACACATATACCAAAGTGTATTGGGGAGACCAGGCACAGTGACTCACGCCTGTAATCCCAGCACTTTGGGAGGCCAATGTGGGTGGATCACCTGAGGTAAGGAGTTCCAGACCAGCCTGACCAATGTGGTGAAAACTTGTCTCTACTAAAAATGCAGAATAAGCCAGGCATGGTGGCACTTGCCTGTAGTGCCAGCTACTTGGGAGACTGAGGCAGGAGAATTGCTTGAACCCACGAGACAGAGGCTGCAATGAGCTGAGATTGCACCACTGCACTCCAGCCTGGGTGAGATAGAGTGAGATTTGAGATTCTATCTCAAAAACAAATAAATAAATAAAAATAAAGTGTATTTGGGGAGTATTTAGCAGGGAAGATTACAGGAACAAATAAACAAAAATGAACTTAATTATGGCAGGTATGGTACAAATTCACATGAATCTTTAGGATGAAAATACTAAGGAAGATGAATGAACTTATGAGGCAGTAGAATGACAAAATGAGAGCTAAGGCATATGAAAAGGAAATGAAAGAGGAGTCAAACATTAGTGAAATGTTCTCTCTGTAGTTCTTCAGGAATAAGAAATAATTTTCCTGAAGCATTACTTTTACAAAACATTTAGGCTAGAGTTGAATGACAGCTGTATAAAAGGATAATGTTTAAGATAGAAGACACTTAAAAACAGTGTTTTTATAGGTTTTTCAGACAGATACAGATAATTAGAGTCATTGTTATTGGTTGAATTGTGTCTCCACCAAATCCATGTATTGATGTACCCAAGGATATGACCTTATTTGGAAACAGGGGGGTTGCAAATATAATTTTTTGAGATAACTAGATAGTTCGGGTAGGTCCTAATCCAATATGCATGATGTTCTTATAAAAAGAGAATTTGTACACAGACAAACTTACATAGAAGGAAAACAATGTGAAGAGACATGGATATTTTTTTCTGCTGCATTCGATCTGCTTTTAAATCTACCCATTGAGCTCTTTATTTTGGTGATTATATTTTTCATTTGTATTCTTTTCAGGTCTGCTGTCACTTGTTGTAATTTCCAGTTACTTTCTGAAATGGTTATGCTTGTCTTTTACTCCTTGAGCATAACATCATAATAGTTTTACAAAACATACCTTCTAATTGGGCCTATTTCTGTTATTTGTTTACTTTTGCCTTGCTAGTTTTACCTCTTGTTACTTGTTGCCTGGCATGCCTGGTATACTTTGATCTTGAATTTGAAAATGTATTGAAAAAATAATAATTTGAAGCACAGGATAATGTTTTCCTTCTCTGAAAAAGAAGAATATCATGTTTATGTCTGCAAGATGCCTGAGAAAAATGGTAATCTGGAAATAGTATGTCCAAGTTCCAGGCTTGAAATTTTCTTCCTTATTAAGAAGACACAAACCAAGAAGCAAAAAAAAAAAAAAAAAGGATTTTTTTTGTGTGTGTTTTTTAGTGGGGTGCTTTTTACCCAAGGGACAGGGCCCTTTGTGGTCCCATCTAAAAGCATAATATTGACTGAACTCTATATTTTCCTCAGGACCAAGATTCCAACTTTTATCTCCTTGGATACTCCAGGCAGTCTCCAAACAGAGCAACCTCACAGACATCTCTTAACGATAAGCAAATGCTCCTAGGACTGACAGAGTCCTCAGTTCTCTGCTCTTGTTTTTGGGATTCTAGCATCCCCTGGATTTTGATCTTAGTCATTGTTTACTGTTATGTTGCCTTCTTGATACTTTTATGGAAGATGTAATTTTTATTTCATTCACCTTTGAATAATATCTTCAGTAAAAGATTTGATCCAAATTATGTAGCCTGCAATTACCTGAGGCAGAAGTCTCAATTTTCTTTCCATTACAAAATCTTCAAAATTTTCATTAAGATTTCATAATGGTACAAAACAAGACCCTTTGCAGATACTTTTACTTTCTGATATTTTTTATAGCCTTAATTTTTTTTACTTCAACTAGATTATAAATCCCTGAACGGCAGGCAGTTCATTACTTGAATTTCCCGTAATAACTTTCATGAGTGGCACAACACCTAGTAGATACTTGATAAATGAATTGCATGAAAGAAAATATAGGTGAATGTAATCTCTTAGATCATATCTGAATTATGAAACTTCACCATTCATCAACGTAGAAAACTGGATTATAACAGGGAGTAGAAGTATTCTTCTTCTACTTTTATTAGAAGAAGAAACAACTGCCCAAGTGTGGTGGCTCATGCCTGTAATCCCAGCTCCTCTGGAGGCTGAGGCAGGAGGATTACTTGAACCCAGGAGATGAAGGCTGCGGTTAAACCATGATGTTACCACTGTACACAGAGCAATACCTTGTCTCAAAACAGAAAACAAAAGGAAAAGGAAAAGCAACAAGTAAACCAGGTCATATAAATACATTTGGATCCTGAATGTCTTTACCTTTCCCTTTTAATCCAGGTATAACTGTGTCAGTCTCTGATTTTATATGCTGTTGGAAGGCTAAAGGTCACCTTAAAATTTCTGAGAAATTCTAGAGGTTATTATGTAACCAAACTCTAAAGCTGAATTCCTGCCTCCTTTGAACCGGTCAACTTTATGCATCATCTCACCATCTCAACATGCTCTCTACTGTGTCCACCCAGATACAGAACTGAGACCCTTTCATTATTTCCTTACCCAAGCCACACTGTCACTCCTACCTACACTTTAATATGATAGACATCACAGTGTATATAACAGTGTATATCTTGCTGTTTTTTTCATCTGTTTATTTTATTGTGGCGTTTTGCTTATGCCATGAAATATCATTTGAAAACATAAATTCTGCAAAATAGTTTCTGATGTAAATATACCATATTTTAATCATTCTTCTATTTTGAGGATATTTACAGTATTTCCTACTTATTCTGTAACATACAATAACTATATTGATACATAAACCCTTGTGCACTTTTTATCTGTTTTATTAGTGTGGACTTATTTATAGGGGAGGAATTGCAAGCTAATTATTATACGAGCTTGTTAAAGAATCTAAATACATATCCCAAAATACTTCTTCTATTGATTGTAAAGATTTACAGGCTCTCCAACAGTTAATGATAATGCCAGTTTTATGGCATACTTGAAAAAATTAATTCTTTTTTAAAATTGCTAATTGAGTAGATGAAAAGAGTATGTCATGTTTGAATATTCATTATTTTGACCACACATGAAATAGTTTGCTATGTTTTGGCCTGGTAAAATAATTTGTAAATTTATGTTTCACAGTGAATATTATTGATATACATAGTGAATAGATTATGAAATATAATTGGTGCTCCATTCAGGAAGACTTAATTGAAAATGGAATCTTGGAGTAGTATTTATTGTATGCCTCAGTCCCTGAGTGTAGTGATTAGAGAAATGAAAAGGGCCACTGCATTTTTTTGTAGATCAAATTGTCTTCCAAAAGACCATCCTGTCATTTTAAATACATTAGAGGCCAACAAGCATTAATTCAAGACTTGGTCAAAATCCATGTACATGGGAAAATAGAATTTTCTGGAAATAAATGGGAATAAATACCAGTAAGAATGGTTTCATAAGGGAGTCCAAGAAAAAGCTATGTTTGAAGTTGCCTAGGCACAGAGATGAAGCTGTCTCTGTCAAAAAGACCTCTACCTCAAGCTGATCAAGGTGACCTGGTCACTACTCTTAAGATCTAGATTATCTAAGATTTAACTCTCAGATCTAAAATATGAGCATGAGTCTGCAGGCAGTTAGGCTTGTATATACAGTCATGGCCCATATAATGACATTTTGGCCAACAATGGTCTGTGTATATGACCGTGTTCCATAAGATTATAATATTGAATTTTTATTGTACCTTTTCTATGCTTAGATATGCTTAGATATACTTATTGTGGTATTACAGTTGCCTGTGGAATTCAGTACAGTAATTGCTGTCCATGTTTGTAGCCTAGAACAGTAGGCTACAACATACAGCCTAGATGTGTAATAGGCTATACCATACAGATTTGTGTAAGTGCACTCTATGTTTGTACAACAATGAAATAGCCTAAAGATGCATTTATCAGAACTTATCACTGTTGTTAGTGATGCATGACTATATTATGTATTAAATGTGTACAATATATATGTAATCTATAATTGTTGCTAAATTTTCTTAAACTTTCCTCCCTAAGTTTTCGTGTTTTATTATAATTTTTCCATAGCATCAACAGACAAAAAGACATTTTGTTTTAAAGAAGGGAAAAGTTACCCTTCCTGTATCCAAGTGCTCTCATTGTTCAATTCCCACCTGTGAATGAGAACATGTGGTGTTTGGTTTTCTGTTCTTGCGATAGTTTGCTGAGAATGATGGTTTCCAGCTGCATCCATGTCCCTACAAAGGACATGAACTCATCCTTTTTTATGGCTGCATAGTATTCCATGGTGTATATGTGCCACATTTTCTTAATCCAGTTTGTCACTGATGGACATTTGGGTTGGTTCCAAGTCTTTGCTGTTCTGAATAGTGCCACAATAAACATACGTGTGCATGTGTCTTTATAGCAGCATGATTTTATAATCCTTTGGGTATATCCCCAGTAATGGGATGGCTGGGTCAAATGGTTTTCTAGTTCTAGGTCCTTGAGGAATCGCCACATTGTCTTTCACAATGGTTGAACTAGTTTACAGTCCCACCAACAGTGTAAAAGTGTTCCTATTTCTCCACATCCTCTCCAGCACCTGTTGTTTCCTGATTTTTTAATGATCACCATTCTAACTGGTGTGAGATGGTATCTCGTTGTGGTTTTGATTTGCATTTCTCTGACAGGGCCTGTTGTGGGGTGGGGGGAAGGGGGAGGGATAGCATTAGGAGATATACCTAATGTAAATGACGAGTTAATGGGTGCAGCACACCAACATGGCACATGTATGCATATGTAACAAACCTGCATGTTGTGCACATGTACCCTAGAACACAAAGTATAATAAAAAAATAAGGGAAAATTAGATTTGAACTTTAGCTCTGTAATTTTCTAAATTTGTTGTCATTAAGTTGATTTCCATTCTTTCTCTAAGCCTCAGTTTTCATATCGTAAAATGAAGATAATGACATTTTCTTTGCCTGTCTTCATGACTGCTTTGATGATTAAATGTGACGAAGATACAAAAAGAATTTCAAAAATTAAAAGCATTAAGAAGCTTGAAAATAATAATTTTATTTTTCTTTAGTTACTCAGAAAACTATTCCTTGGGTCAGTAGTAGTTTACTGTGCTGTAACAGATACGATCTGACTTATTAGAAACAACTGTACATTTACTGGATATGAAGAGATGGCAGGAAAAACTTTCAACCAACTTGTAAAGAAAAAAAAAACACATCATAGCAATACACTATAGATTCACAGAGCTTGTCAGCTTATTTTGAAATGCCCAGTGAGATCCTTTTTTCAAGTTGGGGCACAGCACTCTTCAGATAGCACTGACCTTTCGCTTTGAGAGTGACAGCCAACAAGCATTATCACAAGAGTGGATAATATTTTTAAATAATCACATGTTACCATTAATCTGGTGCTGAGAACTCTCTCTGCCTGGGACAAAGGCAATGCAGCAGCTGGAATTCAGAGCCAAGTCAGAGCATCCAGCAGGTATTTTTGAAACACTGCGTGCCTTTGGAACAGCATGGTCCTACTTGATAACAGATGATATAAAGGCATCCCTCCTAAAGGGAGAGGTGGCTAGATAGAGAGCAACACCAGAAAGGAAGAAAGGCAGATCCCTTCAAAGATAGTTCAGCTGAGACAAAACTTGGCTCTATTTCTTTCAGCAAAAATAAAAAATGTTTATTTTCCAAATGATCAGTCACCAGAGGTTTACTGTTGTTTCACTGGGAAAAATCCATTCTGCACAATTTCAATCCTTGGCTACAGGGCTGTAAGGCTTCGAGGGAACATGGGCATTTTTAAATTTTTGTTTGAAGAAAAAAATACACATGACTGTGGCTTTTATTGGCTCTATAGTATACTTCATCTTCATGATCAAGAATTTGAGAGAGTCCAGTTAAAAACATGCAGATGATATTCCTTTCTAGCTCTCTTGCCCTCTGGTTAAAATGTCATCCATATCACCAAACAATATTTTTTTGCTCTCCAATATTCCCATTTAAACCATTGCTCTGATCCCTGCCTGCTCCTTATGCCCTCTGTTATGGCTAAAAATGATTCTGATATTCTATATCATAAAAGTACTTCTTTGATCCTGTTTCTCTTTTAAGCACTAGAGTAAGTTTAAATATGAGCTTCACAGTCCAGCATATCTAGTTTAGACTCACTACATCCACATTTGCAATCTGTTTAAATGTATTTAATGCCCCTAAGATTTAGTTTCCTTATCTGTAAAATGAGGATGATGGTAGTACATTTGTGAGGGTTAAACTTGATATGGTATATAGAAGGTTAGGTAAAGTGCCTGTCACACTTAAGGATTCTATTTCTTTTTTCTTTTCTTTCTTTCTTTTTCTTTCTTTTTTTTTTTTTTTTTTTTTTTTTTGGCAGAATCTCGCTCAGTTGCCCAGGCTGGAGTGCAGTGGCACGATCTTGGCTCACTGCCACTGCCATCTCCTAGGTTCAAGCGCTTATCCTGCCTCAGCCTCCTGAGTAGCTGGGATTACAGGTGTGCACCAACACACCCAGCTAATTTTTGTATTTTTAGTAGGGACAGGGTTTCACCAGGTTGGCCAGTCTGGTCTTGAACTCCTAACCTCAGGTGATTCATCCTCCTCAGCCTCCCAAAGTGTTGGAAATACAGGTGTGAGCAACCGTGTTCGGCCCAAGATTTCTATTTCTTAGTTTACTGTAGAGTTGATTCATCAATGCAATTGCCTTGAGAGCGAGAAAGAGACTCGTTTGTTTTGTTTACTGATCTTCCCACATTGCTTGGAATAGTGTTTGGCATAAAATGGATGCTTAGTAAATATACGGTAGAGTTAAAGAAGAAAATAGATGAACAATATCCGATTGCAATCTCCACAGCATTTCCTACCTTTCACCTCTCATAGGAAGTGTGCCTAATGTAGTACTTTAGACCAAGTCCGCCTGTCCTGGAATCTCAGGCCTGCCACTTACTAGTTGTAAGACCACGAGCAAGTTTCTCCATCTCTTTGTGACTTATTTTCTGCATCTGTAAAATGTTGGTGATAATAGTGGTCCCTGTTTCGTAGGGTTGTGAGGATTAAGGAGTTAATACTTGTAAAGCACTTAGTGTAGTGCAGGCCACATCATGAACACTGTGCAAGCCTTTGGTACTATTAGTATCTGACTGCTCAGACTTAAAATAAATAGATTTAGGGGATACAAGTGCAGTTTTGTTACATGGATATATTGCATAGTGGTGAAGTTTTGGCTTTTAGTGTACCCATCACCTGAATAGTGTACATTGTAGCCATTACGTAGTTTCTCATCTCTCACCCCCCCCACCCTCTCACCTTTCAGAGTCTCCATGTCTATTTTTCCACTTTCTATGTCCATGTGTACACATTATTAAACTCCCACTTCTAAGTGAGAACATGCAGTATTTAACTTTATGTTTCTGAGTTATTTCACTTAGGATTGACTGCTCAAAGTTTCGCTCATTGTTCTTTGGCTCATTGACTGTCCTGGTTGGATACTTAAATATTAACTCTTCAACACATGAACTTCCTCCCTGTGGAGTATTCCTTCCTGTGGTTAAGCAACTTTCTAAAAGGTACCCGGGCCATCATACTCATCCCTATTGCCCCAGCCCCTTCCACATACAAACCTCTCTCTTTGGCATGCAATGGTTCATTTCCAATAGACACTCAGAAAACTTGCTGTACGAGCTTATGATCTCCTCATAAGCCACCAGTTCCAAAGACTGTCTTACCCCGTTTCCTATAGGTCCTATGCTATTTAATGATACAGAATTTACCAACACCAATTCCCCATTCTATACTATAATTATTTATAAGACTTTAATTTTTCTACCTCTTTTGTGACCTTGGACAAATTACTCAATTATGCATTCATTTTCTTGTCTGTAAAGTGGGAACAACAACAGAAACCGACTGCATTTTCTGTGGTTTCTCTATTTTGTGACTCCACTTATGTAACAAGATGCTTGGAACAAGTCTTAGTTTCCAGTAAATGCTCAGTAAGTTTTACCTAGTATTATTCTTATTGTTAATGTTGTTGAAACCTAATCCATTCTCTCAGGCATAATTAAGATCCTAGCTGATTATATATGGGTTTAGTACTCATACAGGTATTTAACATCTGACTACTACATTTTATAGCTTCTAATTACAGAAACACCACATAAAGAGTGATCCTGTGGCCGGGCGCGGTGGCTCACGCCTGTAATCCCAGCACTTTGGGAGGCCGAGGCGGGCGGATCACAAGGTCAGGAGATCGAGACCACAGTGAAACCCCGTCTCTACTAAAAATACAAAAAATTAGCCGGGCACGGTGGTGGGCGCCTGTAGTCCCAGCTACTCAGGAGGCTGAGGCAGGAGAATGGCGTGAACCCGGGAGGCGGAGCTTGCAGTGAGCCGAGATCGCGCCACTGCACTCCAGCCTGGGCAACAGAGCGAGACTCCGTCTCAAAAAAAAAAAAAAAAAAAAAGAGTGATCCTGCCTCTGCAAATCCAGATGTTGAGATCTTGGTGTATCGGAGCACAGAAAGTATTTGATACCTTGAATGCTGATCTGCTTAACATGGATGAATTTCCACATGTTTAAGAGATTGTGCTTTTATCAGTATTTTTCCTTTACATAGGTCCTGTTTTTGATATTACTTTGTGTTTACCACATTGATTTTTTTGGTTGAGTGAGTTCTCTCTTCTTGGAAAGTCTTGCCACTGGACTCCATTTCATTATCAAAATCCAAGGAGGTGCCATTATTCTAGTCTATTAGGAGCATCCCTCCATTTTTGTGTCTTACCTATAACTTGTATATAAATTGCATGTATTTAACTTATTACATTATCAGTATTTATGCAGTGTGTATTTACACATCTGTTTTCTCTGGCAAAATTTGATAGCCTATGCTTTAATCAATCCCATATCCACAGTATATAGCATATGAGCTCATATACAATAAGTGCTCAATTAATGTTTATTGAATTAAACTGTATTTTCAATATTAGATTCTATTAATGATAATAAAAGTTGTTGATGTGCAAACTCTTTAATTAAGGTGAAATGGAGTAACAGAATTGTAGAAGATTCTACTAGGAAATTTTAACACTATGATGACTCCTCTGTTTTCGAGAGTGCAAAATTATCTTAGATGTCTGAAACTTAATTAAGATTCAAAAATGAGGTATAGGGAGTTTATTCACTGAAAGGAGAAGGGAAGTAAGTGTGACTACAATTGTTCTGAAGGTTATCTGAGAGCTTATCCTTTATTATCAGATATAAGATGTAAACCTAAACAAAAAATAATAAAACTACAACATAGTGGTTGTTTTTATTATTTACATAGTCTAGTTTATTTTGTTCACTGGTATACCCACATTGTCCAGAATAGTGTCTGACATAATAGGTGCTTAATAAATATTTACTACTATAGATAATAGTAAATAAAACAAAAGAAGAAAATACAATATGCTATGGGAGCTCAGAAGAGGGTTTGATTTGGAGGTAAGTGTAAGGGGCAGTGTGCCATGTGTTCGTGAAGGGAATTTCCAGCATTGCTAATCCACATGGCCAACTTGTTGCTATGTGGATTAGCAATGCTGAAAATTCCCTTTACAAACACATGCCTTCAGAAAGGACAGTGGTCCAGACTTGTTGGCAGTCACCTCTCTAGGCCTTTTCAATCACACAATTGAGAGGTGCTGGCAACTATCATAGTGTCCGTGTTCCATGATCCAAAATTAAGTGTGAGTCTGACAAGCCCTAATCTTCTCTTGGGAAAACTGGGGCAGAAAAATTGAGAACAGGGCAGCCCTCACATGCTTATAATCCACATGGTGCTTTCTTTTCCTTCTTTCATTCATTTTCAGCCACATTCAACATTTAACTCAGTAGTTATGTGGCTCTCAACAAATGTTCTCTGAATTTTGAAAAATGAGCATATAAATGTTATCAGCACAGTTTCTATAAATAATAAGAATTTAAAGATTACACGTTTTATTTATTAATCCATGAAATATTTATTGATAATGTAATAACTTTTGTAGCTCTGAAGTTAGTGCTTTGGAAGCAATCCCAGAATTTTTTGTTTTTCTTGCTTCCTAATATCCAAGAGTCACAAAGTCACATCAGTACTACCCTATTAATATCTGTCCCATCCCCTCTATTTTCACAGTCCTAATTCATGTGCTTATTATGTTTTGTCTAGATGAAAACAATAGTGTCTTCCTGGCCTTCCTGCTGTAATTTACTCTACCCACTAACCCACTTGCCATTTAACTTCCAGAATGACTTTATCATATGTCAACTTGATCATGTCACTCTGCTGTCCATAACTCTTCAATGGTTCTTTAACTCTCCTTCTCTTTTGTCAATATATCTGGCCTTTCAATCACAGATTTTTTTTTACACTTACACTTAGTTGTGATCACCATTTCACATAGCACAAACAAAGATGATGCTTTTATCAGTCAGACTTTTCAGTTTATTGTTCTCTATTCAGTACATTTCTGGATTCTTTTGTAGAGAGGTTACTCCAATTTTTCAATAAATATATGATTTAATTAATCTAAGAAATTCCCATTGAGTCTGTTCTGGCCAGTATGTGAGGTGCTGAAAATACGGTGTTGAGTAGACTTCCTGTCTATTGGTGCTTATGTGCTGGTACAGACACTGGCCTTTGCTGGCCTTAGTATAGTGAATAATTGATGATGATTGCAAAAAGTTTAAGAAATGGGAGCGCTTACACTTGTTTCTGGTATTTTCTCTATCTACATTTATGTTTTTAGAGATGTGTCCCACATGTGGCCCGTAAAATGAAGAACAGTATCAGAAGGCATACCATGCCTTCATGGGCTGGAGCCACCTCTCTAGCTGGATCTGGCCTGTAAGCCATAAATATCTGTGTTAGTCATAGCCTTTATTCTTGCTTGCTGTAACCCAACTTGGACTCTTGTCCCATAATTTATAATTTTAGTCTCAATTATCCAAGCATCTGATATCTTAGAGATTCATACCTGAAAATCGGGAGAAAGCTCAAATCTGATGTTCTCTCCCTGTGTTCTTTGATTTACATTCTGTATGGTAATTCAGTAACTCCTTTAGACTAAATTGACTTCTTATTCCTTAGGAAAATGGTTCACCAACTTGGCATAGTCCTTGAAACTCTCTATGTGAATCTACATGTATCCTTACCTATGGTACACCGTTTTGTTTAACTCTGGCGTCAGATGCAGGTCCAAAACATTCTCCATGCTGTCCAGACCTTTCCGCTACTTCATTGCTATGGGCAATGTAATATATTTGAAATATGGAGGACAGGCATCTTACCCTTTTCATTGCCCTTTCTGTTATTAATAATCGCCATGACTTTTCAAAGTCTCACCCTTCTCTTTCCACCCGCCTCTCCCTGGAAGTGTCCTGTCTCCTGTCTAATTAATGACCATAGTTTACAGACAGTGCAGCTGTCTACACATATGGTTCATTACCCTTAAGACAGAAAACGATGTAAGAGTTGAAGGTTTCTTTCTCAGGGTTCTTTGGGCAACTATGAAGGATGAAATCATTAATGTGACTTTTAACTAAAACAGGGCCTTGTGGTATTGCATCATCTTGTTGTACTCCTAGTACACACACTAGAGGCATTATGGCCCTTAAATCAGGGTTTATTAGCTTTTGTTTATGACCAAATTTGCCTGGCGCCAGAGAGAACCGAGAAAATAATAATAAAATACTTTACATTATATCTGAGTTTTCTAAATGTCTCACATTTGGGGTGAACTAAAAATAATAACATGAATTAATTAGAAATAAAGACTCAGTACTTCCTTAGAAGGGCCCCAGACTGATCACTGGAGCCGCTGGCATGTTTTAGAGGAAGATAATATTTATAAGCCTGAAGAGAAGAAATTCTTGGGTGCTTCATAGAGTTGGTTTTATTCATTCCTGGGACACATATTTATTGTAATTGTTTGCCAGATACTATTCGAGGCACTGAGTACTAGTGCTAGTGAACAAGAAGCCTTCTAAGAAAGTAGGATATTGCATTACTCTTTGGGTACTCATATAATAAGATTGTTTTGCCAGCTTCTCGGTCACACTTTCAGCATTTCACAGGAGTCCCTGGTAATTGTGACTGTTTATGATAATTTTGCATAACCTTCACCAAGTCCCTGCTCCTAGCTTCTGCTTTCCCCTAAAGGGCCTCACAGTTACTGACATGTGGCTTCTGCGGGTTGGTTTCACAGCTGGGTCCTGAGCCTGCGCTGAGAAATCAGGCAGTAAAGTCACTCATACTCACATTCCAGTGAGGCGAGATGTGAGCCTGCATGCCTGCAATGGCCTGAGACATGGTTGCTGGCTGAAAGTCATACAGGTGTCCTCCTTTATCCATAGTTTCACTTTCTGCAGTTTCAGTTCCTATGGGCAATCAGGGTCTGAGAATATTAAGATATTTTGAAAGAGTTTTTATTAAAGTATATTGTTATCGTTGCCCCATTTTATTAGTTATTGTTGTTAGTATGTTATTACTGTGCTTAATTTATAAATTAAACTTTATCATAGGTATGAATGGATAGAAACAAAGTATATATAGGGTTCAGTTCCATATATACCACATTTCAGGCATCTACTCAAGGTCTTGGATCGTATCCCCTGCAAATAATTGAGGACTACTGTTTGTCTTTCACTGTCTCTTTTCTTTTGTCTCCAGGTATTTGCCTTCTACATTGTTTTTGTACTGAAGGTCTACTCTAAATGTTCCAACTTAAGTAGGACTTTAGCACCTAGTGAACTCTCGCTCATGACCCAGGGGTTCAGATTTTGTCTCTATCCACTCTTCTCTTCCTTTTTCTGTCTTTCATTTGTTATTATTCTCTCTGTTTATCCTTTGAATCAGGGCTTTATAATCTCTTCAATCCTTAAAGGGTCTATTGGAGAGACTTTATGAAATGCACAGGCTCTCTGAAATTGTGTCTGAAAATGGTTTTGCGTGTGCCCATGCATGTTTCTAGGAGTGAGTCCACGGCTTGCTTCTGATTCTCAAAGTGATCCCAAAATATACTCTAGTAACAAATTTGAGCTTCTACTATTTTCAGTATACATTTTAGTCTTTCTCCAAGTATTCACCATCACAGTTGCAGCATTCACTATTATATAAATGCCAGTCACTCTTTTTTTAAAACAACATCTGTGCAAATTAAAAAAATACTTTTTATAGATTTAAGAAGTACAAGTACAGTTTTGTTACATGGGGGTGCAGTCTGGGCTTTCAGTATAACCATCATCTGAATAGTGTGCATTTTAACCATTGAGTAACTTCTTATGCTTCACCCCCTTTAACTTTCCTACCTTTCTGAGTCTCCAGTGACTATTATTCCGCTGTCTGTGTCCAGTATCTCCAGATTAAAATTCTCTCCTGCCCAACTGCAAACACCTACAGGACATCCTCCTCTCAGGCTACCCATGTCCAAGCTTGACCTATTGTTTTCCTTCCGTAACTCTTTTGCTTCTTGCTTCCTGTGATTTTTTTTTTTTTTTTAGTTAAGACAGGCATCTTGAGCTTTCCTCTTTCCCTCACCACTGCCTTTAAAACTGTTCGCAGGTAAACATATTGTGCAAAATTTGTATATTCTACTCAAACTTCCTTATCTTTATGTCTTCTGTGGCAGCTACTACCTTACTTAAAATAATTTCTTTAAGACTCTTAGCTTCTTAGCTGCTTTGACTGTCTCTACTTTTGGTATCCTCCAAAGTGTCTTCTATAGAGGCCAGATAGATCTTCTTAAAATACATATACAAGCATGTCATTTCTTCATTTAAAATATTTTAGTGCCATAGTTCCTGTAAGATGGGAAATGAAGTGAAAATTTCATTAGTATGGTTTACAGTGCAACTCATGATCTTGTTCATACCTCATCCCCAGACTCACCTGTTGGTTACTTCTCATGTATATTGATATCTCCAGTGATATAATGTTTTTGGTGTCCGTGTAGCACAGTGCTCTCTCACTGAAGGTGGGGCTTACTTCACTCCTTCACTCCTTGACTTTATGTTCAACTGTGTGACATGTTTTGGTTAAAGAGATATTAACATATGTGACCCAAGCAATATCTTGAAAACTATTTGGATTACTGGTCTGATTTACTCTTGTGCTTCTGCCATCTCCACAAGAAGTATATGCCTAGTCTAGTCTATCCTGCTGGTCATGAGAGGAGGAAGATGAACAAGCAAGACAGTGTTGCCCTAGCCAAACCTTGTCTAGAGCAGAGCCCCCTACACTTGAGTGAGCAAGTCCAGATGACATAACTAGAGTCCCACAACTTATAGTTGCATACCTCTGAGTTTTGCTGTAGTTTGTTACACAGCAAAAGCAAATTGATACTTTTTTTTCATAAAGCTTTTTGCACTGTGGCCCTATTTAACTGCTCACTACTATCCAAAGCCACCAACTTCTCAGCTTCTGCCCTTGTGATTCTTTACTTTGAGTCCTTTCAAATTATTGTCTGCCTAATGAATTCTGACTTATACTTTGAGACACGAACCAAACATTTATTCCTCGGTTAAGCTCTCTGTGAACCTTCCAAGAAGGTTGTCATTTTCTCTTTTGGGCCATGTCGCACTTTTCACATGCTAAGTTGCATTTGCATCTTGTCACATGTCTTTTCCCCCCATAAGCCTGAGCACCAAAATGGCAGGATTTTCTGTTAGTTGACTCTGGGCAAGATCAGGGAAGCTTTTACAGAGGAAGACATACTTAATTTGAACATAGAAGGATGAAGAAGAACAGGTAGGCAGAATGTAGATCAGGAAAGCCTGGGTAGCGAGAAGGGTGATGTAAACAGAAATGTTTTTGAATAAATAATCACATTTTTCCTTGATATTTCTTCCACTTCCCAAGTGTAATGGAGCGTGTTGTTCAGTGCAGTAAGAACTATTCCATAGGCACAGTGCTGGATGTGCTCTGAAACACTGATTTTCTTCCCTCTGGGCAGGAAAACCATGTGCTGTATGGTCAGCACCTGCTTTGCTCTGAGCATTCTATCCAGCTGTCCAGTCTGTGAGAGATGGTGACATTTACAACTGCTACAAGGCAATTGTCCTGGCCACCTGTGACAGTGGGGCCCAGGTCCAAGTGGCTACCATCTGGCAGGGCATCTGCTGAGCCACTGGGAGAGCTTTGGATGCAGCAACATGCCCACAGAGAAGACATTGCACTCTGACCTTTAGGGGAGGAGAACACATTGCATTTCCACCCATGCACGAGATGCACAGTGAGAGTAACTCAGAGGGGCTACCTGTGCATTATGGCAGTGATCCTTCATAGTCTTCAGGTTTGAGGTCCCTTTCAATAAATTTAGAATGTACTTGATGAGACCATTGCCTTTGTAGCCAGACTGACTGGGTTCCCATCCTGGCTCCCTCACTTTACTGTGTGACCTTGACTTTAGGGCAAGTTGTCGGTGTCTAGCACTGAGTCCTTCCTCAGTAAATGTTAGCTATGTTTGTTTTTAGACAACATTTGGAGTTTATCGTATACTCTGGAAATCTGAGGCTACCAAGGATTTTGGTGCAATGTCCGTCAATGACTCTTAGGAGTCCTACTCCAATTGACACTCACCCTATGCTCTAGCTATGCTGAATATCAGTATTTCCCTGAATTTATAATGCTTCCTGAAATCTCAGAGCCTTTGCACATGATGTTCTTTCCGCTGGTGCCTTCTTGTTCTCTCTTTATCAAGGAAATTCCCTATTATTTAAGACACTTTTCAGATGTCCCTATTCCTGTAATTTGTCCTTCAGAAAACCTTCAGGCTATGAATTGCCATACCTGCTTAAGCTCACTTCTAATATTTTATGGGTGGAGGGATTAGGTGCTTAGGTATGTGATCTCTATTTCTCCCATTTAATAAATCATCACACAGTCAAATTAAGTGCCTTACTATCTTCTTCAAAAAAATCTATTTGTTCATGTTTATATGCAGATTGTGGCCCACAAGGGAGGAAATTGAGAGCCCAATCCTAGAGAAGGTGATTGGAACAATCACATGCTACTTATGCATCCCAATCTCCTCTACTTGGTGATTATGTACAGCCACAATGACCAGCTGGAAAGAGCTGTATTCAGGGAACTGGTGTTATTGATTCAATACAGACATTTGTTTGGCTGAATCCAACCACATTTAAAATAATTTTAGTTAAGTAGAATTGTGTGTATATGCTGTAACTGTATTTAAGGATAAAAATTAAGCTATTTGGCCTTGGAAATTCTGCAATGTTTGCTGTAGGTGTGGCCAGCAAGCCTTTTAGGCAGACAAGTTATTGTTTAGTTTCTGTAATTTGAAGAACTCTGTGTGGTTTACCTGTTTCGAAACAAGACTCTCGCCGGGCGCGGTGGCTCAAGCCTGTAATCCCAGCACTTTGGGAGGCCGAGGCGGGCGGATCACGAGGTCAGGAGATCGAGACCATCCTGGCTAACACAGTGAAACCCCGTCTCTACTAAAAAAAAATACAAAAAACTAGCCGGGCGAGGTGGCGGGCGCCTGTAGTCCCAGCTACTCAGGAGGCTGAGGCAGGAGAATGGCATAAACCCGGGAGGCGGAGCTTGCAGTGAGCCAAGATCTGGCCACTGCACTCCAGCCTGGGCGACAGAGCATGACTTCCGTCTCAAAAAAAAAAAAAAAAAAAAAGAAACAAGACTCTCACCAGCCTGAGATCAGATCTGGAATTCTTATCATTTAACCAATCCTTAAATTAAAGTTGTGTCTTTGGAATTTTTCTGTATAAAGACAACCTTGTCAATACAAAATGATAGTATCAATTTATCTTAACTAATATAAGATTATAATAAACATTAGCATATATGTTTACTTAACACATTTATCTTTCCTAATATAAAGGAAGCACTCTTATTAGTAAGTGTTTGGTATCAATCAGTGGACAAAACAAATAAAGATTCCTGCCCTCCAGAATCTAGTAAGGAGACATAGATACTAATGAGTGAACACGATCAATAAGCAGAGTTCAAGGAGTATTAGAAGGTCAGTAAGTGCTATGAATGAAGCCAATTTAAATACAAATTTGTATGTTTTACATAGCCCTTTCATATACATCATATCATTTGATACTTCCACATATCTTCAGGTAGGCAGGGGACATATTATTTTTATTTTACAGATGAGCAAATAGAGGCAAAATAGCAATATACTGTCAGACTCTGCTGGTCCTGCGTCCTTCCTCATACAAGAAGTATTTGAAACCATCTGTTGGCTTAGACAGCTAAAAACCTAGGGTCAATTCTAATGATAGATATTTAAATGGTTCCAAGGAAATATTCTTGGAATGAATATCAAATGGCTTTGGTCTTAGTCTGGCTCAATACTGAGCACTAGTTCCAGCAATCGGCACTTTTTTCCTTTCAGTTGAAGTTCTAGTTCTTGAATTGTAGATTATTACTAGTATCTGATTCTTGATCCTTGTGTTTGAGTCTTTGCCAGATAATCTTGAGAAGAAGGAACTCTGCTAGTGTGCTTGCTAATCAGCACACTGGACCTCATGATTCCAGGGCCTAAAGTTTTCTGGTGGTGTTGTTCTTCAATGACAAATGCAGCCTGGACAGATGCTCTTGGTTATGGAGCACTGGGTTAATGAAAACATGATGGCCCTGGGAATGGGGCAGGTGACCAGGGTCCAGACAGAAACAGAACCAGCTCATAGATAGATTCAAAGAGACAGAAGTAAGAGTAGCAGGTAAACAAGTGCTATTAAATAGATTTAAAAGGCCAAATTTAGAAGAGTTATATAAATTAATTAGGGAATCATATGATTTTAATAATAGAAGCAATGTTCTTAATGATGATAATGTGACTATTATTTTGTGCTCCTTTAATTTGTTGAGCACTATGATATATACTTGGTGTATGTAACTGAATCCTCCAAAGAAACGCTTGAGGTAGGTGACAGGCCATTTTTTAAAAACTGGATTTTGGCTCAAAATATGATGTGATTTTACTAGTTTCAGGGCTAATAAAAGAAAGATTCTAGAAGTTCTAGGGCTAAATTATGAATTTACACTGAATAGTTTTATACCTTGATCAAGTTGTTCGTATATACAAAATGGGGTTAATGAACTTATCTTAAAGGGTTGTGGTGAAGCTCAAATACAATTATGCATAAAATAACTTAGCCCAGTACCTGGTATATGATACATATTCGAGATACTTTTGTAGTTATTATTCATATTGTGTTTCTTCATCTGCGTTTAACAGTTGGAACTAGTCCAGACTATAGCTTCGTGTGATCTAGGGCAAGTGAGTGGTTGAATTAATGCCTACAAAATCTTTTAAAGTACAATTCACTAATAGTTATGGCTAGCTACCAAAGAGATGCTGGCAATACATTAGTACTCGTGATGTTAGTTATCTTCATATTCACTACAGGGGGTTTTGAAACTGATGATTTTAGTTGGTCTCCAATTGTTTGTTACATGTTTTGGTGCCTTTGCAGGCAGGACATTCATTTCTTGATTACATTTGCTCATAGGAAATAGAACAGCCTCTATATACTGAACCACAAGACTTCAGTTCCCTGCTTTTGGTTAAAATATTCATTTTGTTGTGGGAACCAAAGTAAATCACTTCCCTTTGGTGTAGTAGCAATATTAGGAAAAAAGTGAGCAATTCTGGTTCTATCTCCTGTCACAATGTGAATATGAACAAATCACCTAACTTATAAAGTGAAAAATAATTAAAATAAATAG
Source organism: Theropithecus gelada (assembly GCF_003255815.1). NCBI lineage: Eukaryota > Metazoa > Chordata > Mammalia > Primates > Cercopithecidae > Theropithecus > Theropithecus gelada. The sequence continues at coordinate 74,239,411 of NC_037682.1, read as the reverse complement.
CTTATATTTCCTAGGGTTGTGAGGTTAAGAGGAATAGTAAGTTAAAAATGGCCAGCACATAGAATACATGCTTAAGTAATATCATCTTCTTTCTCTACTACCTGAACTCTGAGCTTCTTCTTCAGCTGGGAACCGATGGGATTAAACTAAGATAGTGATCTTCTATATGTCTATTTATGATCTATCTATATGTCTGTAATGTATTTGCCAGAAAACCCTTTTCTCATATCTAGAGCACCAATGTACACAATAGTTAAAATGGTTTTGCTCTGATTGAACTTCAGAAAGAAGGATCTGGTCACCTTACCTGCTTATCACCATCATCTCTTTCCTTCTCATACTATACTTCCCTTCTCTGCTATGACTACTGACCCTCAGACATCACTGCAGAGCCCTGGAGTTCCAAGGAATACAATTTCCAAACCACACGTAACCGTGTGTGTGTGTGTGTGTGTGTGTGTGTGTGTGTGTGTGTGTATCAGCTGCTAGAGTCTCTGTGTTATTCTTATGATTAAATGAATTGTATCTTTAACCAAGTTTCAGAAAGACTAGAAAACAGATTAAAACAGATACGCATTTGTGTTTGGGGGTAGAAACCAGAGGAGGGTAATCATTTTATAATATTATTCAGAATGGGTAGAGCTTTTCCTTAGATTATTCAGAAGAAATACAGCACAAGGATTTACTCATAGTTAATGTTCTTCTTATCCCACAGACCCAGGGACTCAAATGGGTTTGCTTTCATTTTCAGGCCAGTGAGTACCATTTTGGGTAATGTATCAGTCATCTATTGCCACAATAATGCCACATAAGACAATACCACAAAACTCAGTACATTTCCAAAGGAATATAAATTGTTATGTTATAAAGACACATTGTACATGCATATTCACTTCAGCACCATTAAAAATATTGAAAACATGAAATCAACCTAAATGCTTATCAGTAGTAGACTGGATAAAGAAAATGTGGTACATATCCACCATGGAGCACTTTGCAGCCATAATAAAGAATGAGATCATGTCCTACTAACGGACATGAATGAAGCTGAAGGCCATTATCCTTAGCCATCTAATGCAGAAACAGAAAACCAAATACCACTTATAAGTTGGAGCTAAGGGATAACACATGGACAAATAGAGGGTAACAGCACACACTGGGGCCTTTCACAGGGTGGAGGGTGGGAGTAGGGAGAGGATTAGGAAAAATAACTAATGAGTACTAGGCTTAATGCCTGGGTGATGAAATAATCTGTACAACAAACCTTCATGTCACAAGTTTACTATGTAACAAACCTGCACTTGAACGCTTGAACTTAAAATAAAAGATAAAAAAATAAGTATTCTTTGTTAGCTCACAAGTCTGTAAGTCATTGATTTAGACTGGTCTCAGCTTGGAAGATCTGTTTTTTAAAAAATACGCTCACATATGTGGGGAGTGACTGGGCGTTGGCTTGGGACAGTGGGTAAATTAGCTTTTGTGTCTAATCCTCCACAGCTAGCCCGGGTATACTATGGCAAGCCCAATCACACAAGCACTCTTCATGCCTAAAACTCAATGGTCAAAGCAAGTCACATGGCCTGTCGAACTGGTGAGGCTTTCCAAGCCTCTGAAGCAATAGGTGTAGATACAATAAGAGAATTGGAGTTGTAAATATAATCACTTTACCACAAGTAACTATATGGCAACATATAGTTAATAATATATAGGCTCTTATATTGGTTCATAGATCTTCACTGACATTTGTTGAAGATGATAGAATAAGGACAGTTGAATATCAAATTTGGGCTCTGTCACTTACTTTGGTGATATTTAACCTCTCTATTCTTCAATTTTTGCTTCTGTAAGAAAAGAATATATTCTCTTTCTCATAGGGTTAATGTCAAGGTTAAATGAGTTAATGCAAGCAAAATGCTTAGAATAGTGCTTGACACTTAGTAAGCACTATACAGTTTTCAAAAATTGCTATATATTAACAAAACAACAACAATAATAATACCATGATTATTATTATTATCAGTCCCTGCATTATGAACACCTATCTGTGCATAAACGAACTGTCTCTGACACGATCAACAGATGGGGGCTGTTTAATGGGGTAATGGAAAGAGCAGGGTTTAGAGTCAAACAGAGGTAGATTCAAATCCCTGCTCTCTACTAGTCACGAAGATTTCTTATTCGTACAAGTCCTTTTTCTTGTCTGAGACTCAGTTTTCTCATATGGTAATAGGAACTCTTAATAATATGTATGAACTATACCTTGTTCACTATTGCATTCTCAATCTAATACAAGACCTGGCAGTTGTAGATCTTAAATAAATATTTGATGAATGTTCATTTTATTTTCTTTTCCTTCCTCCCTTCATGTGACATTGCATTTTTACTTTAGAAATAAAAAGTATGGAAGGAAAGACATGCAGCTCAATGACTCTACATGTTTGTTTTCTAATAATGTTGAGTATAATAACAACAGTACAATGATGAAAACTTAAGACTACACACACATACACATGTGTGCACACACACACACACCCCTTACACCTTTGCTTCAAAATGGGTCATATTGAAGGACAAAAATTTTATTATACTTAGTGCTAGAACTGAAGCCCTAGTTGATGAGGAAAAGGATTAAAGGATTTGGAGTATAAAAAGTGGCTCTTATCTTAGAATTAGCCCCCTCTTGTAAGGCCTAAGCAGTGTGTTTTTCTCATTCATTCCTGTTGTGTGACAAGACGCCAAGGAGATGGCTTACAGAAAAAGAGCCAATGACTGTGCCCGATTTTAATATTGACCTTAGGACAGGATATACAATGTATCTTTGTAGATAATCAATAGTTTAGTTTAACTCATGTGGAAATAACATTGATGCTGGAAGCCACAATCCTGGAAAGATGTTAAAGAGCATGAAAAGGCATTCATCTAACTAGAGTGTTCTCTCTGGACTGCTTACACAGAGAACTTGTCAAGGGACCCAGCAAAACAAAATTTAGTGATCTGATGATCCTGTGTTTTCTATCCCTCCTTCTCTCTCCATCTCTTTTCTTATGAAATTTGTGACACAAAATTAATGTAGGAAATAGTTCTGCTCAACATCTGTCTTCTGTTGCTATTTGATTCACAGAAGGTTATACAATCAGGTTCATCTTAGGATGACAACTTGATTTTGGAGCTTGAACCTACAGGTTAGACTTATGAATACATAGTTGAAATTATTTATTTGTATTTGTTAAACATTAATAATTGATTTAGAATAAGAAAAGGAAGTTAAAGCTAAAGTACATGTTTCTGCAAAATTCAATGTAATCTTAAGATGGAGAGCTCTGCCCTTCTGCTTTATCACTGGTGAACAACATTATGCTTGGTCAGGAAGTCACAACTCTTGTAAAACTTTATTAGTGTTCAAGATCATTAATGGAAAGCAGTGGGGAAAAAAGAAGTAAATATAAAGTGTCAGTTTCAGACAGTCAAAGACAAGTTCATTGTGCTGTAAATTAAATCAAATGCCACAAAATATGCAGATTGTAAAAATGCCTATTCTCTGCAAAGCTGTTAAACTTTAAAAGGTCTTTTCAATTACAATGACTGAGATGAATGCTGTGTCATGGTGCTACGGAAAAAGCTTGCAGATGCTCAGAGGGCACTGGGTATAGGAAAATGTGTGGGGAAAAATTTTTAAGTGTATGAAAGAATCCACTAGCAACAAATATTTGCCTAACCTGGCAACTACATGCTATAGGTTCCATTCCTTGTCTCCTTCTTAGACTCCTGCACACATTATTCAACTTTTGGGATTTTCTTACTAAGATTTATCTTCACACTTGTTCTACTTTTGCCATCTCTTGTGTGTTATCTTTATCTATCAATCTGACCCCAGTTTTGAGTATGAGTGTTTTACTACATGTGTACTCAAGGTCTCAGGTGGAATCATCTCAGCTAGTACTGAATTATGGGTTCATACACTAATTGTTATAATTGGGAGACACGGAACTGTGCCTCTGTGTTATGACTCACAGTTGGAAATTTCCCCCAAAACTGAGTATGTGTGGAGGCAGACTGGTCAAAAGTTGCTAAATGTCCACCATATCTATTACTCTGTTTACTCAATACAACATGTATATTTTTCCCATTTTCAATAACAGAAGAAAAAGAAAAAAATAAGAAAAAAAGAGAAACAGAAAAAGAGAAAGAAAGAGAGCAAAGGAAGGCAAGGAGAAAGATAGGAACAAGTGAGATGAGTAAGAACCAGAGAGAACACTATCACTACAACCACAAAACAAAACAAAACAAACACAATGCACCCATAATAAAAATCTCTCTCCAAATATTATGCAATTATCTCTCCTACAAGCCAAAATAAACTCATATATTTTAAAGGAAGACACTGTAATGTAATGGGTATTTCCTTTATCAGACTTTTGAATAATGTCTGCTTCGCTTTTGATATGTCCTGATCCTCACTAAATGAGCCACAATTAATGGGTTAAATTCCTTTACACCTTTCTAAATAGTGTAGAATGTGAGAATAAAGAAAATGAAAATACACACACACACAGACACACACATACACTCTCTCTCTCTTCAGAAAAACGTGGGCATTTGTAAATCTTGTTTCTGCACCTTACTTCAAAGCCACAGCTAACATTTTTTAAATCATTTTCCTATTCCATATGCTGTTGCCTCAATTCTGGATGCTTTACTTGGTGGCCATAGTCAAGCTTGTTATGCTTGGTCCCTGCTAGGTCCTGTGCCATGGTGTAACCCATGTCCCCAAAATAGTTATTAGTTATAGGTTGGTGCAAAGGTCGTTGTGGTTTTTGCTGCTGAAAATAATGGAAAATGATTGCAAAAACACAATGACTTTTGCACCAACCTAATAGTTTTGGTGTGACTGCATTTGTGTGTCATTATTATGGGCCTGCAGATTGTGCTGAAATATGACATCAATATTTTAGCAAGAAATTGTACCCAGAAACCAGATGTTGGAATCAGATGCAACTCTATAAGCTAATTATGTTGACTATGTCAGTGACGCATCTGTAAATACAAGAAGTGAGTTAAGCATCTATTTTATGGTTCTTGACACTAGGGGAGGGTCTCAGCCTTGGAAAGATACATCATTTGAGTATGTTTCCTATGGAGTAACCAGAGTAGCAATGACACAGTGTTGCCACCAACTACCCCCTGCTTGTTGACATCCTGAATCGTTAGCTGAAAACCATGTCCTGCAAACCTGATGTGTGAGTGTGAGGTGCATACTATTTAGATGTGTCCTGATATTTGTTATTATTAATCATGAAACCCATTCATCTGTTGGACTAGTTAAGAACTTGGCATTTTTGTCTCCGAGGTAGTCCTGCCAATATATTCAACTAGTTGTAGTCTATTAACACAGAACCTAGGAAGAACCCTAAGAAATCACTTAGAATTCACTCTTATTTTTCTGTTTCATTTGTGTACCAACTAATTTCTCTCCTGATGGTTAGAACCAGTCAATTGAGCTAACATTATAACATGTTTGTATTTTAGTCTAAGAGAAGGAAGAGACTGAAATAATTAAATGGCTTCCTATTCAAAATATTCATTTAGGTGTTTTTGTTATGCCCAGACCCTCTGTTCCCCAAAGAAGACCACCAGAGTCCAGAGTCAAAGCCAAGCGGCAAGGATCTTTATGACAAGTTCGAACCTGGTCCCTCCATTACACAGCATACAAGAGGGCCGCGAACAATGCGAGTGCTTGCTTTTTTATAGCCCGAAAGTTACAGGGGAACAAAGGAATTCTTTCGGTTTCCGCGCTTTCAGTAAAACCTTGAACGGCTGTCTCCTTATCGGAGACCTTCCAGGTGGTGTTTGTACTGGGCTCAGGAAGTTTGAGAGATATGTGGTGGGATGGGAGGATGGGATGTGTTTGTACTGGGCTTGTTTGTTTTGAGCCCGGGGCTGAGGAATGTGCCCGGCTCCTCTCATTTTCCTCAAGAAAACATTTGACTTATGATATTTTCAATTTACAATGGGTTTGTCCAAATGTAACCCCATTTTAAATTGATAAGGATATTGAATGCGTATCATTTTTATACCACTGTGATCCGTAGTTTGTAAAGAGGCTCTTTCACTTCTAGTATTTGGTTTTCTGGCCCATACATATAGACCTATATATCCTGTAAGAAAGGCCACAAACTTATGGATAATTTCATGACAAAACTTCAAAAGGTCCTTTAACTATTTGATAAAGCCAGTTGCTCCCAGGTGGTATATAGTTGATAAGATTATTAATTTCATGGAGAGGAGTGCTTCACTTCTCAAGCAATAAAATGAGTTAATTGACAAAAACAAATTTTGCATGAAATTCCATAAAAGGTCATCTTGATTGACTGTCCCAATCTCCCAACCCTAACCATTTTCTCTAGTGGTATGCAGGTAAATATTTAACAACCAGTTATGCAGAGAGAGGGAGAGAAAGAGAGAGAGAGAGAGGGAGAATACATTTAAATGTATATAACATAACATAATTTTTCTATTTTATTATTACTTATTGTTGTTAATCTCTTACTATGCCTGATATACAAATTAAATTTTATCATAGATATATATATGCAAAAGAAAATTATAGTAAATATAGGGTTTGATACCATTTGCAGTTTCGAACATCTACTGAGGGTCTGGTGGCTAAAAGAATACTATTGTATCATTACAGTGGGAATTAAATTTCAACATGAATTTAGGAGGAGACAGACACTCAAACCATGACAGGAAGACACGCACACAATCAGCTCTGGTGAACCAGTGCAAACCAGCTCTAGTATTCCTCTGCTTTTTCTCTAAATACCTTTAGTCTAGATGTGATCCTGTAGAAAATTTATAACCCATAAAATCTGGGCAGAAGGCCTGAAGAACATATTCATTTCTCTATTAAAAAAAAGCCAAACAAACACAAATCCTTGCTAAATGAAACCTTTTCCCCTTCATTCCCCATCCCTAATGTTCCTGCCTTATTACTAATGTTTTACTTTAAATATCATACAAACATAAGAATTAAAGGTAATGTAATAAGGTCATGGAATTGAAATATTGATAGTATTGGCCTATTATGGGAATTATGGAGTGACTGTATCGGCACTAGAGTGCTGAAGTGCTGATCAATTTTTAATTTCTTATTGCATGATGCAAGTAACATCTTCTTTCTTTAAACCTTGCAGGGCCATTTTTTATTGTTATTGTTATACACCCAAATGTAAAACTAACTATACAGATGGCAACACAATGTATGAGAAATTTAACACGTCCATAGATGATATCAGCAGAACCCTGAGTGACAGAAGAACCAAACACGAATCCAAAATAAGTGACATTCCAGCTAGTTCAAATCAGTTCCCTCTCTAAGAAGAAAGGGATTAAACATAATTCAGTTCACCATATGTAGGGGGCTTCTTTACCAAGGTCTGATACTTGTGAAGGATATAATTGTCAATTCTAATTCTTCATTCCCCTCTAGTAATATTATGTATCCATACTTTTGCCATGGCCTTTAGGAGGCAGAGTTATATTTTCCCACCTCTTGACTTTGGTTTTAGCCATGCTACTTTCTCTGGGCAATAATATGTAAGCAGTCATGCTGTGAACATGCAATAAAGTTTGTCTGCAAAGTCCAACTTGGTCTTCTTGTTATTTTGTCTTTCATCATGATAAGAATGTATGTTGGTTAAACACTGGTCCAAGAGAAATGAGAAAGCAAACATAAACTCAAATTTTACCTTTGAGACAAGACCAAAGCTGAGTCAGCCTAAACAGCTGAACCTCGGCCAACATGCAGATGAATAAGAAATAAATGCTATTGTTGTGTGTCACTGAGATTCATAGTTAACTGTTGTATAGCAAAGGCTGTCTATGGGCATGGGGATTTTTATTGTTGATTTTAGCTTCTGGCAAACTGGATCCTCAGTAGCACAGGTAACCAGTCATTCTTGTGGTGTAGAACATACTATATTGATCTAAAACTTATCCTCCATTTAACAAAAGCATTTTGTTCAAGAACACTTTGCCCAATCATCGAGGTGATTAGGAAAGAAAAATGAGTGAAATTTATTAATTGATTATTTTGTCCACTAGATTATTAAAAGCAAAAAAGAAAAATAATCCTATAACCTTCATAGTGGTCACCCTTTGAAGAATATTGACAAATAACTCAAAACTTACCGCATTTGTGTCTATACTGAGGGGCTGTCACACACGCACTTAAAAGTTCTAAACATTTTTGTCATCAGTCTTCCAAGACCCAAATCACTTAACTAGTCATCAGCTGCTGACCAAAAATTATGTGTATCTTTACTTTGTGCCACATCTTCTTTGAGTATCAGTTGATGAAGAGAGGTATTACTTAAAGATTTGCAAGCTGGAAGTATTTCTCTGTTTCATTCTCTTTCAGGAGCCCCTAGAGTAGAATGCCCATAATGTGGAAGTCCGTATTTGATGTATGTGACACCATCATGATTTTGATTTATGCTAAGACATAATGCAGAGTCATCTGTGCATCTGATTATTTCTTTTCTCATATAAAAGATAATAGAAAATGACCCATAACCCATGGGTCTGTATTGAGGGGGAAGTGGCAGCAGAGGAGGAGGAAGTATGATGGAAATGTGTGCATTTGTTCCTAAACTAATACCTGAGTTTAGGACTAGCACAGCTCCCAATACTCTATATAATTCCACTTGGTGATAGAGTATACTTAGGAATTACCATATTTATGGCTTTGTAGACCAAGTACTACTCAGTTTATGACAGCCAGCTTAGCATAGTCACTTGGTGTGTTATCAGGAACTTAGCCTCCAGGAATAAGCATTAATTTATTTTTATCTAAAGAAGTACAAATATTATCTGAAAATAACTTAATTTTACTCCAAAACCCCCAAAGACCTCTTCTGTAAATCTCATGAGGATATATGACACAGAATTCACAGATTAGTTTACATTTCCAGAGATATTTGTGATGTTATGGGATCCTCTGGATCACATGAACAAACGGTTCAGCTTCTTGAGTTGCAGTCTGGAGTCTTTCCTTTAAAAATAAAGCGTGTTCATTTAGTGAGATATGTGGTAAAGCATTCTTTCTCCATAATGGTGTGTTTGTATAAAAGTGAAGTAGCACTGAAAAAAAATTACAGACCCTCCCTCATTTACATGGTCACTCTTCATGAGCATCTTAGGAGGATCACTTTTCCAGAAATAGAAAAATTAAGAAATATTGAAGAAATCTTGATTTATGTCATTGTACTGTATTTGAATCTTATATTCCACAAGCATCACTTAGTATGGCATTACACAAGATTTCTAGGATGTGTGAGGCTCATCAGACATTAAGCAAATGAAAAAAGATTTAAAATGTACTGGACTATCTGACACGAAGAAATTGATTTTCAGTAATATGTTCTAAAACTTTCTTTTGTTTTAAATGCAAGAAATTTTATTTAACAGTTATCACTGATCCCCCTTAGGGTAGCTGCCCCCTATCGCAGCAATGTACAAAATTAATTACATTGTCAGATTTAGATTTAATGAAAGTAAATCATCAGAAGCTCATAGCTGGGGAAGACAAGGCGAAGAGTGAGAAAGTGCTTTATTGTATCTCTGAGATCTCTACCAGTACTTAACAGGAAGGATAGTTGGGGTATGAACTCCTTGGAAAGACAGAAACACAATTTAACTTAATTAATACAATTGTATTCTGAAGGACATAGGGAAAGTATCACAAAGAAGACTTGGTGGGAAGTAGTTCTTTAAAGCATTAGACAACCTTAAAAGTCAATATTAAAACTGTTCCTTGCTAAAGATTGATTATATTGTCAGTTCTTCAAGATTAGAGGGCTATGAATTCTAAATATGGAGTAAACACAGATGCAAGGGGAAGAAACTCATTCTCTGGCTCTGACCTGCCTACTTATAACCTCGTGAGGTTGATACTTTTATTTTCATTTTACAAATAAAGAAATTGGGCATCATAGATGTGCATTCACTTGTCCACAGTCACACTGTTTGTTGGTGGCAAGTCCAGAATTCAGACCTTTGACTGTCCGACTTTACCTATGAGAGCTGTCCAGGTCTGTCGCGATTCTTGAGACTTTTTTGACTCTCAGGATTTCTCTTCATCAGAATGTCTAGTGATTGTGATCTTTTAAACATCCAGTTTTCTACAACCCTCAGAGATGTATCCGTCATATAAATAACACATTGTCAACCTTAAATACACAAGTAATTGAGGTGCTGCTCTCACAATGGAAAGAAAAGAGCAAATTAGGGTAAGGCAGTGCTTTGGTGTCCTTCAGGGGAAAGTCATTAAATGTTATTGAGGAGTGTCCTAGTCACCCATCCGTGGAAGGTAAATTGTTCCAAGTATATTTAGCCTTAAAAAAGGTCTCCTTAGCCCATCTTCCTGGTCAACAACTAAATTGTGTTTTTGCCATTTGACCCAAACCTCCCCGTTTCCTGTTACTTTCTCACCTTAGCTGCAAATTATCTATAGCCTGATTTTTAAATCTTCACTTTATCACTAGTTCAGAAGATTAAAAAGTGAACCTCCAGGCAGCAGTTAATATGTAATTGTTTATGTAGCCATCATGTCAAGAGTGAAGTTCACAATCAATTCTCCAGAGGTCGACTTCAGAATACACCTAAATACTGCTCTGCCTTCTCCTAGTGAATAATTGCTTAGTTGTTCTCTATGTTTCATTAAGGTTATAGTAATAATTGTCTAATTCCTTTAATTAAATAGAACCTCCACTTAAGAACTGGACTTTCTAACAGGTGTTTCTGTCACTTTTTCCTTTTATTAACTAAATAATTATTAATATTTATTAAATACATACTATATGTTAGACACTGATTAAACATATTTTATATATTAAATTGATAATTACTTCCATCATCCCTGTTGTATTGGGAACAGGGATGTAATGAGGAAATAAAGGCTTAAAGGTTTAGAAAAATGTTTAGATCTACACAGATAAATAGTAGCAGATAGCACTCAAGACCCAGGTCTTTGCAATTCCAAAGCCCCCATTCTTAATCACTGTATCTGACAGTATTTAGGTAACAACATGCATGCTCCCCGATAAAACTTTTATATTTATGGTTTCTTTAGCACAACCCAATGTTCACCAAACATTTTTGAGGCCTAGATACTGTGATAGACATTGAAGAATAAAGATAGTAAATTATTTCTCCTACCCTTAGGAGAATAGTTTGGTTATATTAATAGGATGGAGGGAGGGATGGATCCTTGAAAATTTTAAGGAAAATAGTGTGATGTTACCATACAAATATCAACAAATTGCTTTGGAATATGGGGGTGAGAGAAAAATTCCAATGAGCTGTTAGTCATATTATTTTTAGGAGTTTATTAGAGGAGGCAGAATTTGTGTTATTGCTGTTTTAATGGGTCAATTCTACTATACCACTGTGAAGTATGTTGGTCTCGTAATTGCTCATCCAGGCAAGCATGGGAATTACTTTGTGATAAACTTTCACTTCTTGATTTCACTAGTGGACCAATTAGTGGTTGTTACTCTAAAGACCCAAATGTAGAATACATAGAATATTCACAAGGACAGTCAACATACCAGGAAAAAAAAAAATAGTATACATGGAACAAAACATTGGGCGAAACCTTAGGAATTATCTAGTCCACATAAAATGCCCTATTTATAGGTCTATAGAGTTATACTCACCTTTCCTCATAATCACACATCACACATTCTTCTTTTTCTTTCCTTTGGGGCAAAGCATTTTCATAATTTCAGAGTTGCTGGATCAAAGAAGCTTCTGCATAAGCCACAAGCAATGTTGGGAGCTATTGCCTCAGATATCCTAGGTCCTAAGGTCATCTGAACTTGCCCCTTTCTCATAGTAAGTTTCCCCACATTAGCCATTGATATGTCCTTTCGTCTAATAACATAGGCAGCCAATCAAAGCCTTTAAGAGTTCAGAGATAAGAAAGACTAATCTGATAATTTACAGAGGAGATTATGTTTGAATTAAGTCTTACAAGATGTACTGCTAGTTTTCATGTTTTTCCATAAATACGTATTTCAATAATTAAAATCTTAAACGCTTTAGATGGGAGGAAAATCTAGTTCCACCAGGTACAGATTACCCATCATACTTCCAGTGTACTGCCTTACTGCTTCATTCTGTATTGGGAGAACCCACTCCCGATGTTTAACGTGGGTTCTTTTCTATTTCTTAAGTGTCTCGGCCGGGTTGAGAAATAAAGGGAAAGAGCACAAGAGAGAGAAATTTAACGCTGGGTGTCTAGGGGAGACATCACGTGTAGGCAGGATCGCTGATGTTCCTCCAGCCCTAAAACCAGCAAGTTTTTATTAGTGATTTTCAAAAGGGGAGGGAGTGCACGAGTAGGGTGTGGGTCACAGAGATCACATACTTCACAACCTAATAAAGTATCACAAAGCAAACGGAGGCAGGGTGAGGTCACAGGACCACCCGATGAGGTGAAATTAAAATTGCTAATGAAGTTTCGGGGCACGCATTGTCATTGATAACATCTTATCAGGAAACAGGGTTTGAGAGCAGAAAACTTGTCTGACCACAATTTGTTAGGTGGGAATTTTCCTCCTCCTAATAAGCCTGGGAGCACTATAGGAGATGGGGCTTATTTCATCCCTTAGGCTTTGGCCATAAAAGAGGGCATGCTTTGTGAGGGCCGGTCCTAGGCTTACCCTCAGGGCGCATTCTCTTTCTCAGGGATGTTCCTTGCTGAGAAAAAGAATTCAGTGATATTTCTCCTATTTGCTTATGAAAGAGGAGAAATATAGCTCTGTTCCATCCGGCTTACCAGCGGTCAGTTCAAAGTTACCTCTCTTGTTCCCTGAACATCACTGTTATCCTGTTCTTTTTTTAAGATGCCTAGATTTCATATTCAAACACACATGCTCTACAAACAATTTGTGCAGCTGACACAATCACAAGGTCCTGAGGCGACATCCTCCTTACAGGAGGATGACGGGATTACGAAGAAGATGACGGGATTAAGAGATTAAAGTAAAGACAGGCATAGGAAAACACAGGGGTATTGATTGGGGAAGTGGCAAGGGTCCATGAAATCTTCACAATTTATGTTCTTCTGCCGCGGCTTCAGCCGGTCCCTCCATTCCGGGTCCCTGACTTCCCGCAACAATTCTGCCCCACAGTGGTCAGTAAGAAGATTCATCCAGAATTTGCAAGGCTTTTTGACGTTGTCTCTGGCTCAGCTTTCAGTTATTTTGTACCTTGGTTTCTGTTGTTGTCCCAGATTGTAACCCAAGGTTGCTTTGTGCTGCATTCAGTACTCTGGATTTATGGCTTGCCAGATTACAAACAGAGGTACACCTAGTGGTGACACTTGTTGTGGCACGAAGGACATAGTGCAGTTCCTTTTAAGGATCCTTAATTTCAGTCTCTACATGGTCAATTTCCTGTTTCCCGAACTGAATCCAAATTATGGAAAAGGCATTTAGTGAGCACTTTCAATATTTTAAGAAGCATCAAAAACAAATGAGTGACAGAGGTTGTTTTTAACATAAATTATCAAGACAATTGGTTTGCTTGATGGAAATAAAATCACACAATAACTAGGTTCCAAACTGTTTAAAGAGATATATGAAATAAAAAACCATAAAATGGCATTAAGAAAATAAAAGAGTATATTCATCAAACCTCTGGAGAGACAAAGGCTTTCTAATGGTAAAAGCAGCAGAAGAACTCTCAAAGGAAAAAAAAAATCAATGCAGATGACTAAATAAAAATTAAATTGACTGTATATCAACAATAAAAAAATTCAAGCAAATACATAATCAAAACTAAATTATATTAGTTTGTGCCACCCCAAAGTTTATATTAATGGTTTTCAGAGTTTAGGGTTGGGAGGAAGTGACGTGTTTAAGTTCCACCCCAAGGTTATATTAATGGTTTACAGGGTTTAGGGTTGGGAGGAAGGAATGTGTATGCCAGGTGTAATACAAGTGAGATCTTTGTAGTGATGGACTAGTTCAATATCTTGATTGCTGTAGTGGTTATATGAATTGACATGTGATAAAATGGCATTGAAATGAACACATACACACATTGTACCAACGTCAGTTTCCTGGTTTTGTTATTATGCTATGCTTATATAACCACTGGGGGAAACTGAGTGAAAAATACATAGCATCTCTCTATACTATTTTTGCCCCTTTCCTATGAATATGTAATTATTTCAAAATTAAAAATAAAATGTAACATTGTTAGTGAGGTTGGGATAAAGGATTAAGTTTTGAGTATTGCTTGCAGCAAATATTAATTAGTACAAACTTTAGAAAATAATAGTGGAAATAAAAATAAGCAGCTAAAATAAATGAAACATAAAAATACAGCTCTTTAATCAGATATATTTGTTGTATTTTAGTGGGTTGACTTTATCTAATTTCTGGAAACTGTTACAACCTTAACTTTCTTATTGATAAAATGCTAAATAAAAATTACTACTTATTGAAAATGAGAAAATGTATGAATATCCAGTGGAATTAATATTATGATTATTGTGCAGATAGGTGTCTACTTAAAAAACTTGCAATCTCTATTATATCTGTGGGAGATCATATCCAATAATCCTGATCAAATAATGTTTGTTCTAGAGGGTTTCTTTTCAGTTATGTAGCTATAATTAAACAAAACCCCCACTACTGGAGGAAATGGACATGCATTTATTTGTTTTTGTGTAACAAGTTGTGCCCTTTCTCTTATTCCATGGCAAATGGCCCAACAAACTGTTTGGGAAGAGAGTAAACTGGACCTGAGCACTCCCCTTTTGAAATTTAATATTATTACATATCTCTAATGGCCAAGATAGTCCTGTCTTAGGTCCACAGGCTGAAAGACAAGGGGTACAAATTCATGAAAAGAGACAAAGAGTTAGATATGCTTAAACACATGTCTCAAGGGTCTGAGAGGAGCATTATCTCCTGACACAGCTTGAAGCTTAGGAGATGTCTTCAAATGCATCTTCTCTGGCCTATTGGCCATGTTTGTGAGAAGACATTGACATTAATAAGCACAGTGGGATGCCAGACCCACGCTGGGATTCACAGCAAATATTGTAAGAGTACTGGAGAAAAAAAAATCACATATTTCTCTCTCTCAAAGTAAGAAATAAAAGATTATTGCTGACTTGCAATGATGGAAATGCTTTAACAGCCACTAAGTTGGACAAGAATTACATCATACAGTTGAGGCCACATATTTTCAGCACTAGTAGCAGATACTACATTCCTTTTGGGGATTAACTGGAAATTCTTATGTTTCTTTGTAAGGAAAAGAAAAAGTCAAGATTGAACTATTAGGGTTCCCCCAAATTTTAAAACCTTAACGCAAGAGAAAGGAATCATAGGAAAAATGAAAGATACTCTTTTGATGACAATATAGGGTACTCCAAGTCATGCTGATTTACGTATTCCTTCCTTCCTTCTGAAATACAACAGGGAAAAGCCTTTACATTTAAAAAGATGTTTAGCTTTACCATCAGTTATAATGGTGAATAATAGGAAATAACCAATGCATGTAATGATTAAGGAGAATATTCTTCATTCCTATCCTATATCCATATCATCTAGAACTGTATCTGTTACATAGAAGGTACAAATGGTATTACAAAATGAATGAATGAAGGATTAAATGTTGATAATAATTACCTAGTCCAGAAACTCTTAAGCAGCTGTTGAAGCAATTGTGCTATCATAATATTGAAAATGTGAATATTTATAATGCTGAGTGCAAAAATCAAAATATAAAATAGTGTCTGGAGAAATAGTTCTAAAACTTCAATGTACATTGTATTACCTAGAGGGCTTGTTGAAACACAGATTGCTAAGTCTCAAACCCAGTCTCTGTTTTAGTAGATCAGGAATGAGACCCAATAATTTGTATTGCTAGTAAGTTCTCAGATGATGTCCATGCCACTTGTCTTAAAAACCACATTTGGAGAACTATTCATCGAAAGGATGATTGCTAGTATGTAAAACAGGCAAACACAAATATATCCGAAAAACGTGTTGAGCAAATAAAATTTATTCTTGGAAAATGTGTTGAGCATACAGTGTGAATAGTGATTGTCTTTGGGGAGGTGGGATCATGACTTATAGTTTTTTTCTTTCTGCCTTTGTTTATTTTCTTTGTAGTAATCTCTTACTTTAAAATGGAAAATAAAAAATGTCTGAGCAATTTAAACTTAAAGACATGTGGCGATCTAGATCTTCAAGGATCTAGAACCAGAAATACCATTAGACCCAGCAATCCCATTAATGGGTATATACCCAAAGGATTATAAATCATTCTACTATAAAGACATAGGCACACGTATGTTTATTGAAGCACTGTTCACAATAGCAAAGACTTGGAACCAACCCAAATGCCCATCAATGATAGATTGGATAAAGAAAATGTGGCACATATACACCATGGAATACTATGCAGCCATAAAAAAGGATGAGTTCATGTCCTTTGCAGGGTTATGGATGAAGCTGGAAGCCATCATTCTCAGCAAACTAACACAGGAGCAGAAAACCAAAAACCACATGTTCTCACTCATAAGTGAGAACAGAACAATGAGAACACATAGGCACAGGGAAGGGAACATCATACACCGGGGCCTGTCAGGAGGTGGGAAGCTAGGGGAGGGATAGCATTAGAAGAAATACTTAATTTAGATGACAGGTTGATGGGTGCAGCAAACCACCATGGCACGTGTTTACCTATGTAACAAACCTGCACGTTCCGCACATGTAACCCAGAACTTAAAGTATAATAATAATAATAATAATAACAATAAAATAAACACAAAAACAAGACCAAAGTTCAATAAGTACATGATAAAGGGAGATACTAGTTTTCTCTGAGGAGAGGATAATGAAATCTGGCGTGGACTTAAGTGACTAGTAAGTGCTTGCTTTAGTGTTCTTTGCATTGACTCTGTTAGAACTCTCTGATACTAAATTAACTCTTCACCTGACACCAACAGTCACTGTCTCCTAGAAACTTTTCTTCACTCTTTTAAAGTAGACCCCAGATGCTGATGACAACTTAGCCCGCACTCGGTTTATCTATTCCTGCCAATTAGGATTTTCTTGAGGGCTCAGGCTGCTGCTTGTTTAACATCCCATTGGACTGGGTATGTAAATGTGCTCAGTTTCCCATGCCCACCTTGAGTTAATTCTCACCAATTGTTGGATATTCCCAGTTTGCCCATCTGGATCCACTACTCTGCATCTCTTTTCTGTTCCTGGAAGTAGAAATTTTGGACTACAACAAAGGACTCCTTTGAGTTTTGCTTCCAGGTGGTTTGACTAATAGGAAGCGCTGGAAGATGGGAGGAGAGTAAGGTTGGTGTATATGATCCGTCCGACTTCTTTCCTGTTAGGCCATGTGTTGACAGTGACTATATTCCCCTACTGAAGGCTTTTGCACCTTTAGGATTATCTTCTTTTAGCTACATCTCTAGAGATCTTGGTATTTGCTTTCATTCTCTGCCCCTTCAGATATAGAGATGCTAGCTGCTCCTTTTACTGTGAATTTGATGATGCTTATGCTTTTCTTGTTGGTTGATCCTGGCCATAACTTTGTACATAATCTTTTGTACAGTTTTATAGTTACTGAACTCTCCTAAAATTCACCTATATGAGTAAGTCATCTGTTTCCTGTTAGGGCCTTTGCTGGTATATATTCTTTTAATTTTTTTTTAAA
Source organism: Theropithecus gelada (assembly GCF_003255815.1). Classification (NCBI taxonomy): domain Eukaryota; kingdom Metazoa; phylum Chordata; class Mammalia; order Primates; family Cercopithecidae; genus Theropithecus; species Theropithecus gelada. Next base: position 74,221,654 of record NC_037682.1, on the reverse strand, counting down.
GAGTCAGGTTCTCATTATGTCACCCAACCTGGAGTGCAGTGTCATGATCATAGTTCACTGAAACCTCAAACTGGGCTAAAGTGATTCTCCTACCTCAGGTTCCCACATAGCTAGGACTATAGGTGTGTGACATCATGCCCAGCTAATTTTGTGTGTGTTTGTGTGTGTGTGTTGTAGAGACAGGTCTTGCTGTGTTGTCCAGGGTGATCTCAAACTCCTCGCCTCAATAGATCCTCCCACCTTGGTCTCTCAACACTCTGGGATTACAGGCATAAGCCACCACACTCAGCTCATCTCTTAACTTCAATTTTCATGTCTATGCATGCATGCATGTCTTCTTCTCACAGAAAATAAGAGGCAAAATTCCCCCGTGACCTAACATGGAATCTAAACAACATGAGCTTTAGAACAAACTATATTAGTTCAAATCTGAATTTAGTAACTTCCTTGTTATATGCACTGCAAAGTTACTTGAGGCTCATTTTTTACCTTAAAAATGAGGATTATCATTTCTCACTTCTTGAGTTGTTAAAGGGGTGAAATAAGATAACATGTGTCAGATATCTAAATGTGTGCTCCAAAAATTGTATGTTTCCTTTCCCTCCCTGTGCTGAAACAAGCCACTTCAATAAAAGAATACTTTTATTTTTTTGGTTTTTCACTGTATATCTGTATCTATTCCAAGTATCCTCCAATGCAGCTACAGTTCCTGAAACATTTACAACCAATTCTTATCTTTATGGATAATACAGTTTTGTTTCTTGGGCAGTACTGGGGACCATTTAGGTTCTAGAGAGTTAGACCTGCTTTCCAAAGAAGGGTCCAGCAAGCAGATAGGGTTCTATTGCCAGCTTCTCTCCAATGACATGATAAAGTCCCCTATGTGAGGAAGCAACTCATTGCTTGGTTTGTTAAGCAGGGAACATGGACTTCCAGAATAGACCTCATTTTTAAGTTATTTTTCCGTGAGGACACTGCTTCACAATGTTTCTGATAAAGCATTTCAATATGGCATGGCGGATCTTAACTTCATGTGAGACATAGGACCTAGTTATTTATATGTGTTTAAGATTTTACTTAGCCCTTGGAATAAGCCTGATTACTTTTCCTAGCTGATTACATTGAGGCTTAGAGATATTAAGTAAATTCCCACTACTAGAAGGTGGGGCACCTGAGATAAACAGGTCTGTTTGAAGTCAGTTTATGTGCTTTCTAATACCTCATTCCTCTTTTTGAGGGTTAAGTGATTTACCCAAATGCAATAAAGCTTCTGGGAATCACTAGAATACATGAATATGTTTTTGTTAATATGTTTTGGGTAGGTGAGTTTGGTCTCAGGATTCCTCAGAACTTGTAGGTAAAAAGGGCAAGATAAGGAGGCAGAGATCCTACCGCTTAACAAAAGCAAGCTGTGTGACATTGGGGAAAAACACATTTGACTGATCTCTAGTTTTCTCACCTGTAAATGGGAATCTTCCTGACATGAGTGGCTCATAGTAGCAGCCCCAAATAATTTAAATTTCTTAGGTGTGTATATCCTGTCTTTTCCTGAATATGTCACACCTTTTCCATTTTCTCTGTATTGCCTTTACCCAGGTACCTACCCAATCAGTTCCTGCCAGTACTAATCTTTCCAGTCCACTAACTATTTTATCCCTAGTTTAACCTTCATATTTGTTGAGTGAGCAATCCTAAAACATGGATTTTATCAACCTAAATACCTCATAAAGAATCACTTAATTCAGAGACAAGGCAAACCCAAACAGAAAAGGTAGGTTTTTACTCCTGGAATATCCACATCCACATGTTAGTGATAATGCTTCAAATATTTCTGCATGCACAAACTAACAGTGGTCCAGCTGCCTCTGCAAACCACTGTGTAATATGTATTCTCCTTAAAGCCTTGGGGAATAAATGCAGGTATTATCTCTACTTTTCAAGCAGGAAACCATTCCAGAAGTCAACTAGTGAAAAATGATTAGAGATTATAAAATTGGAACTAAGCTCATTAGTCATCTCCCTCAATTCATTAGGACCCTATGTATTGGAATTCTACTTTAGTGACTTATTTTCTATGTAAAGGCAGTCAGTTAATTTACTTTCAACAACAAGTTACAGCTATAATACCAAAATGACAAGTCGTAGCTTGGAATACAGCCTTTCAGTAGTGGCTTCTCAGAGGAGACAACTATATGACAGACTCAAAATTATAAGGAAGGCAATTCCATGGATTTAGAGTTCCATAGTAGAAGATCTCTACCTGTAAGTACTCACAAGGTAATATCTAGATGAGGCGAAAATATGTTAGATCTCTTCCCTGGCGAAATGTATTCCTAGTTATTTTATTTTTGTGTGTGGATACCGTAAATGATAATGAGTTCTCGATTTGGTTCTCAGCTTGAATGTTATGATGTATAGAAATGCTACTGATTTTTGTATGTTGATCTTGTATTGTGAAATTTGACTGAAGTCATTTATGGAGTCTAGGAAGGTTTTAGATAATTCTTTAGGGTTTTTAGCTGTACAATCATTTCATCAGCAAACAGAGATTATTTGACTTCCTCTTTTCCAGTTGGTATGCTTTCTATTCTTTCTCTTGCTCAATTGCTCTAAGTAGGACTTCCAGTACTATGTTGAATAGGAGTGGTGAAGGTGGACATCCTTTTCTTGTTTCAGTTCTTTGGGGGAGTATTTTCAACTTTTTCCCATTCAGCGTAATGTTGGTTGTCGGCTTGTCATATATGGCACTTACTATTTTAAGGTATGTTTCTTCAGTGCCTAGTTTATTGAGGGTTTTTGTCATAAAGTCATGCTGAATTTTATTGAATGCCTTTTCTTCATCTATTGTAAAAATCATATGGCTTTTGTTTTTAATTCTGTTTATATGGTAAATCACATTTGTTGAGTTGTATATGTTGCATCATCCTTGCCTCACTGGAATAAAACCCACTTGATCGTAACGTGTTATCTCATGATCTGCTATTGTATTCAGCTAGTATTTTGTTAAGGATTTTTAAATCTATTTTCATCAGGGATATTGGCCTGTAGTTTTGTTGTTGTGTCCTTGCCTGATTTTTGTATCAAGGTGATACTGGTTTTGTAGAATGAGGAAGAGAAGAATCCCTCCTCCTCAATTTTATGGAATAGTTTCAGTAAGATAGGTACCATCTCTTCGTTGTACATCTGGTAAAATTCAGTTGTAAGTCACCTGGTCCTGAGTTTTTTTAATTGGAAGTTTATTTTAATTACGGATTCAATTTTATTACTTGTTATTGGTCTATTTCTATTTCTTATTGGTTCAATCTTGGGAGGTTGTATGTTTCTAGAAATGTATCCAGTTCATCTGTGTTTTCTAGTTTAGTATGGACAGAGGTGCTCATAATAGTTTCTGATAATCTTTTGTATTTCCATAGTATCATTTCTAATGTCACCTTTATAATTTCTTATTATACTTATTTGAATATTTTCTGGGTTACTATAGCTAGCAGTCTGTCAATTTTGTTTATCCTTTCAAAGAAACAACTTCTTCTTTTGTTGATCTTTTGTATCTTTTTTGGTCTCAGTCTCATTTAGTTCTGCTCTCTACAAGGATGACAGAGATGAACTGATTAAAAGAAATCATAGATGACACAAATGGAAAAACATCCCATGCTCATGGGTTAGAAGAATCGACATTGTAAAAATGACCATACCACCCAAAGCAATCTACAGATTCAACACAATCTCTATCAAATTATCAGCATAAATTTTCTCAGCATTAGAAAAAAATCCTAAAGCTTTTATGGAACCAAGAAACAGTCCAAGTAGCCAAAAACAGTTCTAAACAAAAAGAACAAATCTGGGAGCAATTACATTGTCTTATTTGAAATTCTACTGCAAGGCAATATATAGTAACTAAAAAAGCATTGTACTGATACAAAAACAGACATATAGATAAATAGAACAGAATAGAGAACCCAGGGATAAAGCTACATACCTACAACCATCTGATCTTCAACAAAGTCAACAAAAATAAACAATGGAGAAAGGACACCCTATTCAATAAATGATGCTGGGAAAACTGGCTGGCCATATGCAGAAGAGTCAAACTGGACCCCTTATCTCTCACCATATACAAAAATTAACTCAAGATAGATTAGAGACTTAAATGTAAGACCTGAAACTATAAAAAATTTAGAAGACAACATAAGAAAAACTCTTCTGCACATTGGCCCAGGCAAACAATTTATGATAAAGACCCCAAAAGGAAATGGCATGAAAACAAAAATAGACACATGATATTTAAACTAAAAAGCTTCTGCACAGCAAAATAAATAATCAACAGAGTAAACAGACAGCTTACAGAATGGAAGAAACTATTTGCAATTATGCCTCCAAAATAAAGGACTAATATCTAAAATCTAGAAGGAATTCAAGCAACTCAATAAGAAAAAAAAAAAGTCCTATTTAAAACTGGGCAAAGGACATAAACAGACTTGCTCACACGTAAGTTTGTAAAGATGGAAGAGGATCCTAGGTCTGCATCTACAGTTTGTGTTTTGCCCACTCTTCAACATTGCCAATAACACTTCTAATACTTAAATTAATGAATAAATTTGAGGATCAGACAGAAGTCAGCAGTCATTTCAAAGCAGACTCTTTTACCTGGCTACTATCATTCATGTTACTGACTTTCTCCTCAGCCCACCATGACAATCTCCTAGGTAACCTCTATTGTCAAGTTTCTCCATTTCATCCGCTTTTTTTCTGAAACGTAAAATAAAGTTTCATTTTTTATTGATTTTTAATACACACATTATAATTAACAAATCATAAGTGTAAATCTTGATAATTTTTACGCTCATCAAGGTAAAGAGTGTAACCTAAACATCAGAAGAACAAGTGTGCCTTCACCCACAAATATAACCAATATGCTGACTTCTATCACCTTAGGTTAGTTTTGCTTATATTTGCACGTTATGTAAATTCAGTCACAATATTTAGACGTTTGCATATGACTTTCTTGCACAGATTTATGGTTGTGAGATTCATCTGTATCATTGGGTGTATCATAAATTTATTTGTGATCACTGAGTCAAACATTCTACTTTTTTGGACATTTTAGTTTTTTTTCTCTTTTGCTATTGTAAATAATACTTCTATGAACATTCGAATAATTTATTTGAAATACATAGTATATATATAAATATATATACATACACATTTACAGTTACATTCAAATACATAAATTATTGGTGTACACGGGTTTAAACCTAATATCTCGCTATACGTTTTCTAATGAATTTCATCTATTCTTTGTTTCTTTTACCTTTTTCTTGCCTTCTTTTGTATTGCTTGAGAATAAAAAAAAAAAAATCCCTGATGTTGCTATTTATATTTTCTTCTTTCAGTTTAGTAATTACTTTATAAATTTATACATTCGTAACTGAATTATTCAATCTACTCCAAATTATAATTTGGTACCATTTTTCAGATAATACAAAGCTCTTGTGGGACTTAATTCACATTTTCCTCAGGCCTGTTGTGCTATTACCCTGTATTTTAACCCTGCAAGACATTAATATTGTTTTATATAGTCAGAGTTTATCTGTACCTGCATATTTTCCTTTTCTGGCTTTTATTCTTTTCCACATTAACAGACTTCTATATGGAATAGCTTTCATTCTCCTGAAAGTTTCCCTTTAGTGTTGTTTTGTTTTGTGTGGATTTACTAACAACAAGTTAATACTTTTTAATAAAGACTATTTTCCTCCGGATATAAAAATCTAGACTGTAAGCTTTTTTCTTTTTTCCAGCATTTGAAGTGTGCCATTCCCTTGTCTTCTATTTTTCTTCAAAATGCAGCCTGTCAGTCTTGTCTTTGCTCTACGTTCCTCTTTTCTGTGTTTTCAAACTTCGTTTTCTACTTTACTTCCTTTATTGCTTATTTTCTGTATTCACTCTGTTATTAAACCCATTTCTTGAGTTTTTAATTTTAGAAAAGATATTTTAGTTCCATAATTTTCATTGATTTAAAAAACAGTGAATGTCTTCATTTCACTACATATTTTTTTGAATATATCAAATGTGTCTGTCTTTAAGACCATAGCTATGGCCGGGCGCGGTGGCTCAAGCCTGTAATCCCAGCACTTTGGGAGGCCGAGACGGGCGGATCACGAGGTCAGGAGATCGAGACCATCCTGGCTGACACGGTGAAACCCCGTCTCTACTAAAAAATACAAAAAACTAGCCGGGCTCGGTGGCGGGCGCCTGTAGTCCCAGCTACTCGGGAGGCTGAGGCAGGAGAATGGCGTGAACCCGGGAGGCGGAGCTTGCAGTGAGCTGAGATCCGGCCACTGCACTCCAGCCTGGGCGACAGAGCAAGACTCCGTCTCAAAAAAAAAAAAAAAAAAAAAAAAAAA